>NC_092675.1:5000-243611 GCF_964355755.1 Antedon mediterranea | reverse complement strand
AATAAAAATACAGAAGCTTAAATTGCTAAGACAATAGTACAATTACAAGATCAACAATATTATAAGGTATTCAATTCAATTAAGCGAAGAAGAAAGGAAACAAGAAGAACAAGAACGGGAGATTTAGCTGCCATATGCTGCGACCAAAGACTTTTTTAGGTTAGATTTGAACAAAGGTAGATTAGGAAGAGATTTTAATGAAATACTTAATAAATTCCATAGTTTTGGACCATTATAAAAAATCGATTTTCTTCTTAAATGAAATGTATGCTTTTCAGATAAAATATTTGTTTAAGCAAATCTTGTATTGTAATTGGGCCGCAATGGTTCACAATTTATTTACACCCAATACGGGATATCATTAGTAAATATGATCTGTACTATCATGTTTACGCTGATGATACTCAGATTTATATTTCTTTTAAACCTACAATGACACACATTGACATTTCTTTGGAATTGCTCCAACATTGTATCCATGAATTGCATGTCTGGATGAAAAACAACTTTCTTAAATGATGAAAAAACAGAATATATTCTCTTTGGATCAAAGCTGCAGTTGGAAAAACTGCCACCAAGTTTTATTTACATTGGTGAAACCCAAATAGACCCGGCTAGGCAGGTTAGAAATCTAGGGGTTGAAATGGATGCGGGTATGACTATGATTTCTCATATCTCAAAAACTATTTCTACGTTGTCTTTTCACTTACGAAACATCCGAAGGATTCGAAAGTTTATTAATGAGGCAGCAGCTAAACAACTTGTTCATGCTTTTGTCACTTCACGACTGGATATGGGAAACTCATTGCTATATGGGCTACCACAAAAACAACTCCACAGGCTTCAGCTGATTCAAAATACAGCGGCACGAGTTGTTAAAAAACTACCAAGATATGCACACATATCAAATACCTTGGAAACTTTGCATTGGCTTCCTGTTAGGTACCGCATTGTTTTTAAAATATTACTCTTTGTTTTTAAGTCTATTAATGGCATGGCTCCTGAATATATTTCTGACATGCTTAGGCTGTATGTTCCCAGACGGAATCTGCGTTCTAGTGATACGCTGCTTCTACATCAACCTAAGTCTCACCACTCATGGGGAGACAGAGCTTTCACCGTTACTGCTCCTCGTCTATGGAATGCTCTACCGAGCTCTATCAGATTTTGCAAAACTGTTGATACTTTTAAAAAATTATTAAAAACACATTTATTCATTAAGGCATATGGAAATCATGAGGTTTCTTAAAGTTCTTGAATTGTATAGTATACTTTTTCCTGACCAGCATTATCTTTGGGGTGCCTCTGTCTTGGTTGTTGTCTCTGAGCACCCGGTCGTCTGTGGCAAGGCAAATGTGTATCCTGTTCCTTTGTTTGGTCACCTAGGTAGGGGTCCGGGACCGCGACAGAACGAGAACGGATGGGGACCCTCCAAAGAAATTGCATTTTATTTGTCGGGCATTTGTATGATTTGTTTTGCTTTTTTGAATGCGCCTTGAGCACTCTTGAGTGGTATGTGCGCTATAAAAATCCTGTTATTATTATTATTGTGAGTATCAGGCTGTTGTTTAGGTAATAAAGAAATAATATGATTTGGTAAGGAGTGATTTTTTAGACGATACATAAAAATATAAGTTTGTAATTTGTGTAAATCAAATTCTAACATTGCTGTAAATAGTAGTCACAGGTTGATTTGTGTTTTAGGATCACACCTGACTTGAATTATACAAGCTGAATTAAATTCAATTTGTACAAGTGCATGTGAAAACTGGTTAAAAAGTGGTAGTGGTATTATCTAATTTTTTTACTAGGTTATTCATTTCCTCATTTTTTAGGGTACAGAAGTAAGATATGTAAAGCAATACCACTTTTTCATATGGCCAGATAAGAACATACCTCGATCATCATCGCCAGTCATCAATATGTTAAATGTTATAAACAACGAAACACCATCAAATGCTGGACCAATCTTAGTACATTGCAGGTAATGGAACAATAAGTAATAGATTGGTTTAAAGTTTTTAATATAAGAGAAGAATATAATATAATAATTATGCATGACGTTGATAAGGTTGATAAAATGTAAGTAAATAAAGTATAAATGTAATATATGGTCCATTCAAGCATGAGGTTATACTTCATCACATCAATGTATATAATGTAATGTAAATTATTTCTTGTAGTGCTGGTGCTGGTAGAACAGGAGCGATAATAGCAATTGACGCGATGATGAAAATGGCAACTGAAACTGGAGAGATTAACATTCTAGAATTTGTGAAAGATATGCGTGAACGTAGGCCAAACATGGTCCAAACACCGGTAACTACTATATTAACTAGATGTACATTGTTAACTTAATTTTGATATATTGTTCATCACTAGTTTTACTTTTGGACTAAAAGACCAAAAGGAAGACCGAAAAAAAATGTATGGCAAACATAAAAAAAGGAAACAGAACATTTTACATGTGGACCTATACACATGCCTGCTTAAAAACATACAGAGTGGCGGACACAAGTGAGACGTGCAATGTCTAATGACGATTAGCGTTTAAGATGATGATATTTACTTTTAAGCTATATATTTATATGATTGATAAATCAGAAAATTACTTTACACAAGATAAAACCAGCTTTTAGTATCCTGAAAAAAAAAAATGTTCAAAATGTTTTGTTTTTTTTGTAGTTGCAGTACTTGTTTGTATATAAAACTATTCTAGAGTTCGTCCTCTTTGGAGACACATCACGTGCTGCATCAGACTTCAAGGAACATTACCAAAAACTCAGGGCTATCAACCCCAAGTCTAAAAAGTCTTATATCGCAGATGAGTTTGAAGTAAGTTTATTTTTAAAAATGATTATGGATGTAAGGTACATATAAAAAACCAAAACCTTAACCATGAAGGTATCTAGAATAACTCCTTGTCTCGACAAACAATTTAAAAGAATCAACTTGAATATGAGCATATTGCACATTGATAAGAACATAATACTGTAAATATTCACACACACTAGAGTACATGGAACAGGGTTAAGCTAATCTGAATCATATCTGAGTTTACAACTGATGTATGTGATCATGTGATCAGTTGCCCCCCTTATGCCTCTGTGTGAACTCTGATATAATTCTTATGCACCATCAAATTTACTCTTCTTCACTATAAAAAAAAACCCGTGTACATCTTTTAAATAGATAGAAGGTATACCCTTTACTTGTATGCTAATTGCAATACAACTTGATATTAAACCAAATTATTTTATTTGTTTATCAGGCACTTCAAGGTTTATCATCAATTCTTGGTGGTCATAAAATTACTGGAGGATTCCGACCTGAAAACAGAGACAAAAACAGATATCCTGATTTGGTGCCTTGTAAGTTAAGTCTAACTTTCATTTTCATAATTTTTTTGTCAGGAAGTTGAGCAATTGTTTCCTAGGATACATTATTTCATAGTATTTTACCGGGGTTTCCTCATTTAATTGGCAACTGTTTACAATATAAGACCCCATTTACACTTACAATTGGGTACTGGGCTGCTCCAGAACTGGGTCAAAATTTAATTTATGGAGCCTGATCCAGCATTCCAAATGACGGTCCTGGGGATTCATTTACTTCATTTTCTCAATCCATTTATTGGTCACGGTTCACTGCATAAGCCGGCCCAAGCATAAAAGCCGCTACTGGACCCGAGAGGTGGTTTAGGTTTTCGAGTCCAGGGCCAGCTATCTTTATGGAATATTTACACTTATCGATTGCCAACCCAGGCCCTGTCCTGTGATAGCCCAAATTGTAAGTGTAAATGGGGTCAATGATACTTATGTCCAAATGTTTAAATATTAACCTTAAGAATTTTTGATGCACATTCATGTTTAAAGAAATATACCATATACAGTACTTGGTGTAAGCTTTCACAAGAACATCCCTTGAAAGAAAAATATAGCTGTCTGTAAAAGTGAAAATATATAGGATGGTTATTATATATGTACATTTATGCCTTACCATGTCAGACATTTAATCACTTTAATTATGGATAATTTGTCTTGTGTAGTTGACCGTAATCGACCATTCATTATGACTCCAGGTGAAGATGGACCATCAGATTACATAAATGCTTCCTTCTTTGATGTAAGTAAAATATCCAGGGGTAATATATCCAAGCTACTTTGTAGCTTATAAATCCACAAGCTGAATATCCCAGCTGTTCTGTAGCTGATATATCCAGGGCCCAGATATCCAGAACCCTCTGTAACAAAGTAAAATTATATCTACATCTATATCTACATCATAATATAACATTAACAATGTTAGAATGCAAGGTTGAAAGGTAAGAATGGTGGATCTTACGGTCTTTTTTATTTTTAGAGCTTTGATAAAAAGGACATGTTTATTGGTACTCAAACTCCGCTGGAGAACACTATTGAAGACTTTTGGAGAATGGTGGTTGACTACAACTCGCGGGCTATTGTCGTTCTCACTGACATGGTGAACCGAGATAGGGTATGTAGTATCTAAGATCATTCACTATACTAACCTGTGCCTAAGGCTTATGTTGTAGTTTAGCCTTTCACAATGTTGTGGTTATTTATCATTTCTCTCTTTATCCCCTCCATTCATTTAAGTATTCTTATTGTTATTATAATATTGTATATAAGTATTGTAACTAACTAATTTGTGTTATTGTATTTCTTTAGACTGTAGCAGAGTTCTGGCCAGATTTGAATCTGCAATTCAGTTTCAAGTACCTGACAGTATCTTCATTAACAAGTGAAAAATTATCAAGACATATTAACATTCACTCATTTGATATTACCAAGAATGATGAGGTATGCTTTCATTATCTTGTTCATTCTGCAAAATCTTCAAATCTTCAAATTTGTATTTCTAATTTATTTGTATACATTTGTTATTTATTTTAAGGTAAGCTATAGCAATTACCGTGTTGTTTACATGCAAAAACAAAAAATAGTATTAAAAAAAATTAAATGTAAAATGTATGCCTATGTTTTAATGTATTTTTATTTTATTTTTGCTGTATGCATTTGTAAATTGTGGGATATGTGGCATTTAACATTCTTGCATCTCAAATTAAGCATTTGTTAAGCACTATATTTCTGATGTTTTATTTATATGATGTTTATTTTTAGTATTTTATCATTTGTGATGCTTTATTGTTGCCGTATAAGTATAAATCTTGGTTGTGAAAAATATAGAAGCATATAACGTTATTAATATCTACCAACATATATACAGATATGACTATCCATCATTCATTCAATCAGACCTGTATACCAACATATATACAGATATGACTATCCATCATTCATTCAATCAGACCTGTATACCAACATACATACAGATACGACTATTACGTATTTCCGCAGCCAAGAATTAACCAATAATTAATCGATAAACTGCCCGTGGAAACAAGGTTTTACTGATTCCGCCTGAAGGACATATTGTTGCGTAATTGCGATTGTTCGGAAATTTTTGTTTTAGCTGCGGAAACACAGACATTTTCAAAAAGCAGGTTATTTAATTTAGAAATGATTCTTTATTAAAAATATTTCAAAATAAATTTAAAAGCGTTCTTTGAAAATAGCCTAGATAAATTTGCATCATAGAAATATTAAAATTAAAACATTTATATCCATATTTATATCAACATTTATATCAACATTTATAGCAACATTTATAGCAACATTTATAGCAACATTTATAGCAACATTTATAGAAACATTTATAGAAACATTTATAGCAACATTTATATCAACATTAATATCAACATTAATATCAACATTTATATCAATATTTATATCAACGTTTATATCCATATTTATATCAACGTTTATATCCATATTTATATCAACATTTATATCCATATTTATATCAACATTTATATCCATATTTATATCAACATTTATATACATATTTATATCAACATTTATATTCATATTTATACCAACATTTATATTCATATTTATATCAACATTTATATCAACATTTATATCAACATTTTTATCAACATTTTTATCAACATTTTTATCTATATTGTATCAACATTTATATCAACATTTTTATCAACATTTGTATCAATATTTTTACTGTGAGTGACAAGAAAGTGTGTAAATCTTTCACATTAACAAACAACATTTTATTCAAAATTTGCAAAATAAAATTGATGTATAGGCCTAATATTGAAATTATTTATATTGATATGTTTGTGTTTTTGTTTCAGCTTTTGTGTTTCCTTGTGGCTTAAGCTGAGCGTCTAGCTTGATGGCTGCATATTCCTTCCCTCCTTAGTGTTTTCTTTCTTTATTTCTGGTGGTTGGTTTATTTATCATTTATTCTGCATGTTTAGAAAATGTTTTACAAAGTTGCCAAGAAAAGTGTTTTTCAAAATTAAGCTAAGCCAAAATGAGTGCTAATTTGTTAAATAATATCTATTAACAATTTTATTTTAAGGCTAGATCTCATAGTAGACTATTTTTACTGATCATTGTCTGTGTAAAACAGCTGCCTATGCTTTTTCCAATCCATCAACTACAGTCTTACAGTGTGTATTTTATAATGAGAATTTTAGAAAAAAACATTGATGAGCACAACTTGTTGTTTGCACTGTATGGAAAAGAACAATGAAAAAAAGCAATAATGCTTACAATTTATGAGACAATTTTCTTTATAAAAAAATGTGCTGTTTTATTTTATCTCCAATTATTTTCTTGGCAACCTAAAATATTTCTCTAGTATGATAGAAATGTAACGTTCCTTTTTGTTTTATTTTTCACATTGCTTGTTCTATTGTAGAAAACCTTCTTCATCTTTCTTCATTCAAAACATTGTTTATTATTAGTATTCATATTGTTCATTTAATTCATATTAGATCACTAAACCTGTAGTAAATGTTAAAAATCCTTTTTTTTTCTTCACTAATTTTATTTTGTGTTTGCAAAAAAGAAAAAGTCCTTGGAAGTGAAGATCTTCGAGTTTCTTGGCTGGCCAGCCAACAGCTTCACACCAAAATCAACAGCAGATTTTCTACAGCTTGTTACTGTAGTTAACAATTGGCAATCAGAAATAGAAGACCCTACTATGGTTGTAATGTGCTTGTAAGTAAAGAGTGTGGAATAGAAGACCCTACTATGGTTGTAATGTGCTTGTAAGTAAAGAGTGTGGAATAGAAGACCCTACTATGGTTGTAATGTGCTTGTAAGTAAAGAGTGTGGAATAGAAGACCCTACTATGGTTGTAATGTGCTTGTAAGTAAAGAGTGTGGAATAGAAGACCCTACTGTGGTTGTAATGTGCTTGTAAGTAAAGAGTGTGAAATAGAAGACCCTACTGTGGTTGTAATGTGCTTGTAAGTAAAGAGTGTGAAATAGAAGACCCTACTATGGTTGTTATGTGCTTGTAAGTAAAGAGTGTGAAATAGAAGACCCTACTATGGTTGTTATGTGATTGTAAGTAAAGAGTGTGAAATAGAAGACCCTACTGTGGTTGGTATGTGCTTGTAAGTAAAGAGTGTGAAATAGAAGACCCTACTATGGTTGTAATGTGCTTGTAAGTAAAGAGTGTGAAATAGAAGACCCTACTATGGTTGTTATGTGCTTGTAAGTAAAGAGTGTGAAATAGAAGACCCTACTGTGGTTGGTATGTGCTTGTAAGTAAAGAGTGTGAAATAGAAGACCCTACTATGGTTGTAATGTGCTTGTAAGTAAAGAGTGTGAAATAGAAGACCCTACTATGGTTGTTATGTGCTTGTAAGTAAAGAGTGTGAAATAGAAGACCCTACTATGGTTGTAATGTGCTTGTAAGTAAAGAGTGTGAAATAGAAGACCCTACTATGGTTGTTATGTGCTTGTAAGTAAAGAGTGTGAAATAGAAGACCCTACTATGGTTGTAATGTGCTTGTAAGTAAAGAGTGTGAAATAGAAGACCCTACTATGGTTGTTATGTGCTTGTAAGTAAAGAGTGTGAAATAGAAGACCCTACTATGGTTGTTATGTGCTTGTAAGTAAAGAGTGTGAAATAGAAGACCCTACTGTGGTTGGTATGTGCTTGTAAGTAAAGAGTGTGAAATAGAAGACCCTACTATGGTTGTTATGTGCTTGTAAGTAAAGAGTGTGAAATAGAAGACCCTACTGTGGTTGGTATGTGCTTGTAAGTAAAGAGTGTGAAATAGAAGACCCTACTATGGTTGGTATGTGCTTGTAAGTAAAGAGTGTGAAATAGAAGACCCTACTATGGTTGTTATGTGCTTGTAAGTAAAGAGTGTGAAATAGAAGACCCTACTATGGTTGTAATGTGCTTGTAAGTAAAGAGTGTGAAATAGAAGACCCTACTATGGTTGTAATGTGCTTGTAAGTAAAGAGTGTGAAATAGAAGACCCTACTATGGTTGTTATGTGCTTGTAAGTAAAGAGTGTGAAATAGAAGACCCTACTATGGTTGTTATGTGCTTGTAAGTAAAGAGTGTGAAATAGAAGACCCTACTATGGTTGTAATGTGCTTGTAAGTAAAGAGTGTGAAATAGAAGACCCTACTATGGTTGTTATGTGCTTGTAAGTAAAGAGTGTGAAATAGAAGACCCTACTATGGTTGTTATGTGATTGTAAGTAAAGAGTGTGAAATAGAAGACCCTACTATGGTTGTTATGTGCTTGTAAGTAAAGAGTGTGAAATAGAAGACCCTACTGTGGTTGTAATGTGCTTGTAAGTAAAGAGTGTGAAATAGAAGACCCTACTATGGTTGTTATGTGCTTGTAAGTAAAGAGTGTGAAATAGAAGACCCTACTATGGTTGTTATGTGCTTGTAAGTAAAGAGTGTGAAATAGAAGACCCTACTGTGGTTGTAATGTGCTTGTAAGTAAAGAGTGTGAAATAGAAGACCCTACTATGGTTGTTATGTGCTTGTAAGTAAAGAGTGTGAAATAGAAGACCCTACTATGGTTGTTATGTGCTTGTAAGTAAAGAGTGTGAAATAGAAGACCCTACTGTGGTTGTTATGTGCTTGTAAGTAAAGAGTGTGAAATAGAAGACCCTACTATGGTTGTTATGTGCTTGTAAGTAAAGAGTGTGAAATAGAAGACCCTACTATGGTTGTTATGTGATTGTAAGTAAAGAGTGTGAAATAGAAGACCCTACTATGGTTGTTATGTGATTGTAAGTAAAGAGTGTGGAATAGAAGACCCTACTATGGTTGTTATGTGCTTGTAAGTAAAGAGTGTGAAATAGAAGACCCTACTATGGTTGTTATGTGCTTGTAAGTAAAGAGTGTGAAATAGAAGACCCTACTGTGGTTGTAATGTGCTTGTAAGTAAAGAGTGTGAAATAGAAGACCCTACTGTGGTTGTAATGTGCTTGTAAGTAAAGAGTGTGAAATAGAAGACCCTACTGTGGTTATTATGTGCTTGTAAGTAAAGAGTGTGAAATAGAAGACCCTACTATGGTTGCTATGTGCTTGTAAGTAAAGAGTGTGAAATAGAAGACCCTACTATGGTTGTTATGTGCTTGTAAGTAAAGAGTGTGAAATAGAAGACCCTACTGTGGTTGTTATGTGCTTGTAAGTAAAGAGTGTGAAATAGAAGACCCTACTGTGGTTGTTATGTGCTTGTAAGTAAAGAGTGTGAAATAGAAGACCCTACTGTGGTTGTAATGTGCTTGTAAGTAAAGAGTGTGAAATAGAAGACCCTACTATGGTTATGTGCTTGTAAGTAAAGTAAAGAGTGTGGGAACATGAAGGAATCCAATTAAAACCATACTATTCTTTAAACAACCTCCAATAATGAGATGACAGTATATAATATAAAAAGAAAAAAGAAACTATGAAAGAAAATTTTCTTTTTCATTTATATTTTTGTGTGCCAGCTCAAGAGTGTTAGTTTTTTAGCGTTGTCTGTACCTCTAATTAAAGACTTCCTCTATAATTAAAGAGTAAATGAATGAAACGACCATTAATTGGTACTTCCAATTCTAGAGACACGAAGAGTATGCAGTTACTACCACTGTAATCTTTGTTGATGTGCAGTCACACACCAAGATGTTTAATGACAGAATACTTGGATCTTGATTTTGTTTTTTGTGCTCACACATACGATTTTAAGAATTAAAGTCCACTCTTATTAAAATTGTTATGTTCTTTATTCTTATTTTTATTCAATTTCACTTAATCAGAGATGGTTTGGGGCGTACTGGAGTGTTCTGCGCAACTATGTCCAGTCTTCGTAGATTACTTGAGGAGCAGACAGTTGATATATTGCAGAGCGTTAAGTTGTTGAGAAACAACAGATTAGGGATGGTACAGACATTGGTAAGTTCTTCTATTTTCTTATTTGCTATTGACATGATTGATGCATTAAAAAATAATCATGATATTGCATGAAATCAAGTTTTTACCTGTTTAAGAATTTTAATCAAATTGTCATTTCTTCGATAGCAAGAAAACTCTTTCACCTGTTTTTTAATTTGGTTTTCCTTATACAAAAAACAAGTAAGCACACCCAGTCGTGATCCTACTCTGAGGCTAGTGGGCATGTAGAGGGCCTAATCCTCAGTTCCATACATTTGTTTTTTAGACAATTGTTATTTGTGCTAAATTATTTATCTGTTTCTTTATTGTATAGTCACAATATGAGTTTATTTACAAAACAATACTTGAGCACTTACTTGCCTTTGAAGTGTACGACAATGTTCCACAAGAAGAAGCGCTGTACGCAAACGTTTAATTTAAGATGTGCTGACACAAAATGTGAAGGTTTTTATGAAATACAAGACAAGATTATGTGTAAGAAGCACTTTACATGCAGGTAGTTTTAAGACATTTAGAATGACTTTGTACAGTAAACTTTTAAAACATTTGTGGTTTCTTTTTCAAACTTTTTTTGTACTTTTATAACTTAGTAGAATCTTCAGGATCTAGTGAAATGTGTTAATGAAGATTGCCCTCAATATTTTGTGAGGTGCAACTTCATAACTTTTTATTTTCCAAAAGAAGAAAGTTCATCAGTCATACAATATTAATTCAATAGTGCTTTTAAATCAGTTGTCTATTGGTTGGGTATCTGCATTTTACATAACATATAATTTGTGTTACGGTTGGTGAGGTTATATTCTCCCTATCTATTAATTATATATTTATTTCAGCATTATGCTGAATAGTTTAGGGCCTGTGTCTTTCCATTAGAATTTAATAATTATATAATAATATGGCAAAGTATAACTATTGATTATTTTCGTCATGCCCAGTCAGCATTATTCAGAAACTATGGTAACCATCTAATAATAAACATGATGATGCTTCCTCAGCATACCTCAGTGTGTAAAGGGGCTTTAAACTTGTGTGTAAACTGGTTTGTTTTAATCAGTCCACAGCTGAGGTGGTTGAATATCCATTTACCAACTTTTATACACGAAAACCACCCTTTTGAGTGTGGTATAAAAAATTAATAATTTATAAATTATCTTTACGCTTTAATCAACTTAATATTATTTTTACCACCGTTTACAAAATAAAAACTTTTGAAATAAACATTTCTTACATAATTTCTACAATATAAATCAGTATATTTTGTTTTCATGACTTTAAAGATTTACACACAACAAATATTTTTACAAAAAAAAATAATTTCCATAGAATTCTTGAATATATTTTATTGAAAAGTCATAAATTTGTTGTAAAGAAAATTCTTGTAATTTTTTACTTAAAATTAATAGAAATTGAAGGAACTCATATTAAATTTATTAATAAATAAACTGTATCATATGCTACTACTAACAAAACATTAATAATCATATTTGGGGCTTGGATGGGAGAACCGGTGTATATTACTACAACAACAATTCCTATGTTGTGATGAACAGTAGCTTAAATATGTATAAAACAGTACAATATACATTCTGATAAAATAATATGCTTCCTTGGGATTCCTGGTTATAATAACAAATATATATACTTTTATATAATAAATAGTATTATTATTTTATATTGGTTGTTTCTATATATTGTTTAAATGTTTGCCATATCATGTTCCTACCGTTTCTTGTTATCATTTATAGTTTTATATAATTTGTAATAGGTATTTATAGTTAATTTGGTGCTTTTATAAGATCAAAGAAACTACTTTGTATAAATGCCTTTTGTATTATAGTTTTATTTTGTATACTTTATAAAGTACAATATATTTTTTACAAATTTCTTTTATATATTCCTGTATTGTCTATATTTTATACTACAAAAGTCGTTATTTTGGATCTGTAGTTAAATATCATTTAAGGTATTGGATACTTCATTTATGCTATATACTGTAAATACAGTAAATTTGTCAATTTGTGCTTGGTCACATCAAGGCTGATTTGTAGCCTTGGTCAAATGCTTATTTATAATACTTAAAATTAAGCAAACATATAGTTGACATTGACGGGAAAATGGTTTAATACAATCATTTTCACAAATTTGTTTTGAAATGTAGCTTTTTAAGAATTTAAGCAAATTGTTTCGTCAAATATGTGTCTCGTGCCAATATTTAGTCAATATATTCCATAATTTATATTCATGTTTTCCCATAATACCATAACCAAGATTTGCTCATTATATGACCAAATATAGTAATTATATGTCTATATATAGTAATTATATGCATTGTATATGCATGAAATGATGTTAGCTGTCAATTCACACACTGATTGAAAACGAAGATTTATAAAATTTAAAAGTTTTATATAGATTTAGGATTTTTAAATTTTGTCATTTTGAAAAGAATACCGTACTTAAAGTTTGTCTTCCTTTGTGATGGTAAATTTGTACTACTATTTATATTAGCTCTTTATAAAGAGAAAGATTACAATCTTACTGTCTTGAGTTTGTACTACTATTTATATTAGCTCTTTATAAAGAGAAAGATTACAACCTTACTGTCTTGAGTTTGTACTACTATTTATATTAGCTCTTTATAAAGAGAAAGATTACAATCTTACTGTCTTGAGTTTGTGCACACATTAATACACTGGTTGGTGTTGTGTGTATAAACTCTGGAGTGTGGCTAGACGATGTGAAACTTATTATAATGTCAAAAGCCAACTTATTCTTTTGATATCAAAGAAACTGTTGGTGTTTTGATGTGGAATCCAAATCACACCATGTTTGTTGTTGTATTGAGTACAGAATGTGTCGCACATCATAATAATAATGATAATTTCATTGAACAAAATTTCATTTAATGCAATTTTATCAAAAAGCGACTGTGGTTTGTGGTATTTATGTAAAAATTGTGTTGATGTTGTACTTATTGTATGGTGAATATTTATATTGTGACTTATTTATCAATGGTGTTTATGTTGGTATTGTTGTTGCACTGCAGTTTATATGCTGAATTTGTTAGCCAAGTTGTAAAATTCATACTTTATCTTCGGCAAAAACATAATTTTTAATAATAGCTAAAAATCTATCGGGCAAGGTTTTTAACTAATGTAGAGGCCTACAGAAATAGATTCTGAAATAATGTTGGTCTTCCACTTTTTTATATTTCTATTTTTTGGCAATATAATGAAACTTCAATGTAATTTCTTTCAGTGTTTGTGATTAGATTTAAGGTTCATTGACTTCAGGTCACAACACCGCTGCCGATTCATCTTACTTAAATCTCATTTTCACTCCCAGTTTAGGAGAATATTAGTTTTATAATACACATTTTGTAACAATACATATACATGTATGGTATTGTTTATAATTGGCTCTTTTTATGTACGTTTTGTGAAATATATAATTTTTTTATTCATTAAAAAAGCAATAATAAGCATCGTTATTTCTTTTTTTTCTGGAAAAGAATGACATGGGACCTGAATAAAGCTTTAAACACAGTATGACATTTAACAAAGCCATATACATGGCTGCAGTCGCGTGCTCAAGTTAGTGTTTACCGACCGACCGACATAGTGAGCTGTAGAGACTAAAAACACTAGCGTTACCATCATCTTATAGTGAATCAGTTTGGTCGAAATCTTGTCATTTCCTGGCCAAAATATCGGGTTTTTAAAATTCAATTATTATGCGATAAAATTGCTCTATATGACCATATATTGCTTTATCATCATCTTATAGTACCATAGACACCAGTTATGTCGAAAAATAAAAGGGTCGATAATTGGCCATTTTTGAAAAAATCCCTGTACTATAGTACAGTGATTTTTTCGAAAATGGTCAAAATATCAGGTTTTTAAAATTCAATTGTTATGCGATAAAATTGCTTTATATGATCATATTTTGCTTTATCATCATTTTATAGTACTATAGACATCAGTTTTGTCGAAAAATAAAAGGGTCGATAATTGGCCATTTTTGAAAAAATCCCTGTACTATAGTAGTGATTTTTTGAAAAATGGCCAAAATATCGGGTTTTTAAATTTCAATTATTTTGCGATAAAATTGCTCTATATGATCATATATTGCTTTATCATCATTTTATAGTACTATAGACATCAGTTTTGTCGAAAATTTGCCATTTTGGAAAAAAATCCATGTACTATAGTACCCTTAGTACAGGGATTTTTTCGAAAAATGGCCAAAACATCAGGTTTTTACAATTCAATTATGCGATAAAATTGCTCCATATGATCATATATTGCTTTATCATCATCTTATAGTACCATAGATATCAGTTTTGTCGAAAAATAAAAGGGTCGAAAATTGGCCATTTTTGAAAAAATCCCTGTACTATAGTACAGTGATTTTTTCGAAAATGGTCAAAATATCAGGTTTTTAAAATTCAATTGTTATGCGATAAAATTGCTCTATATGATCATATTTTGCTTTATCATCATTTTATAGTACTATAGACATCAGTTTTGTCGAAAAATAAAAGGGTCGATAATTGGCCATTTTTGAAAAAATCCCTGTACTATAGTACAGTGATTTTTTAGAAAAATGGCCAAAATATCGGGTTTATAAATTCAATTATTTTGCGATAAAATTGCTCTATATGATCATATATTGCTTTATCATCATTTTATAGTACTATAGACATCAGTTATGTCGAAAAATAAAAGGGTCGAAAATTGGCCATTTTCGAAAAAATCCATGTACTACAGTACCCTTAGTACAGGGATTTTTTCGAAAAATGGCCAAAACATCAGGTTTTTACAATTCAATTATTATGCGATAAAATTGCTCCATATGATCATATATTGCTTTATCATCATCTTATAGTACCATAGACACCAGTTATGTCGAAAAATAAAAGGGTCGAAAATTGGCCATTTTTGAAAAAATCCCTGTACTATAGTACAGTGATTTTTTCGAAAATGGTCAAAATATCAGGTTTTTAAAATTCAATTGTTATGCGATAAAATTGCTCTATATATCATATAGTACCAAAATAATAACAAAATTGATTTGTGATGAGGCAAAACATGCTCAGATATGGTAGTGATATGATGTCATCGTGTCCATATATGGGCACATCACATTTTTTTAATAGTGTAGACAGAGCTTGAGATGTGGTGATGAATCGAAATAAACTAGATTCAGTCTGTTGACTCATCGTAAAGAGAAGGGGGAAGTGCGTATTCTGTAGTACTGATGGCATTGGCCCATACCATGATTAGATTACTGAAATAAGGGAGGAACTTTTCTTATAACTACGCGGCCATTTAATTGGAATTTCTATCAGTTTTACTTTCTTTGATAACTTTCTTTCCGAAAAGTTTAAATCAAGAATAGGTTAGCTTTATAAACAATCTGGAAGATATTGGTCAACATGACTGCTTTAAGAAAATGTTTAGCAAATGCTGTTAGTATTACTTTGTGTTTATTACTGGACGTTTCTCTTAGTAAAGAAATTAGTTCAAGACAAGTTCGACAAGTTATAGAAACGACAGCCATTGCTGAAACAACGATTGAACCGAACTTGGAATGTTACAATTTTGAAATTCGAATGGGAATATCATTTAGGAATTATCATTCGTGTTGTAAAACTGATTCTACACCAGCAACGGTAAACAAACCAGCTGCCTGTTCTACGGTTTGTACACATTATTGTTCTATTATTATCATAAGCAGTTTCGACCTACTATTAATTCAAATTTAAAAGCATTTTCCACTCTGTTTTACGTTCATGTGAACATATTTATGATATAGAGATTTGGTTTTGGTTAATATTTAAGTTTTCTAAAATCTAAAAAAAACAACTTTACTGTTTACATAATTTTAAATCTTGTCCTAAAGATGGTCAAAATTGTACGTAATTAGCTGAGGAATATAGCCAAGGCGTTAAGTTTTCCTGTTTCAGAATTCTTCAAAGAACACAAGAAACTGAGGGCGCTTACAAAATAAAATGAATATACTTCTTATAAGTATTTTACAATCCGCTCGAGTTGTGTGGGCGATTGAAAGTCCGATCTCTCGGAAGTGTTGTCTGAATATGCTGTGATATATTTGGTTTTCCAATTAGTTGGTCATTTAGTTTTGCTGTACAAGTTACTAAATTCATAATTACTTTATTATATTTTACAGAGTTTTAATGAGAAAAACCATGTTTTTGATTGTAAACCACAAAAATCTACATACATGAAAATACATAAAACCGAATATTTTGATTGTGCTGGCTGCGCTGGTCAAACTTGGGCTAAAGACAAGTAAGTATATCAGCTAAACTTAACTGAAATTATGTGGTTGAAAAAAATTAGTAAAATAGTATTTAGTATTTGATCATCCAGAATTAGTTTCATTTAATACTAGCTGCCATCTCCAAAATAATAAATAAATAAAACATCAAATAAATGTTGAGTTGCGAAAGCGATCTGAAGAAATAATATCTTAAAATCTACACATTTCTGCCAGAACCAAAACGTCAAGGTATATTTCAGTTTAAGTTATAAATTAAATTTATGTCAGGATAGAAATCATTATTACTGGTAATATCGTTATTATAAAGTCAGAAAAGGAACCGTATGCAGTGTGTGTGTTCTGTTAATATTTCCCTTTATATCTTTCGTGGAAACACCACCTATATTGCTATTTATTTTTCTTTTATAAACGCTATAAAGCTCTGTCTACACTATCAAACTAGTTTGACAAAAAAAAGTTAATGTGCCCAAATATAGTGATATGTCCAAATAATGGTATTGATATGACATCATCATGTCCATATATGGGCACATCACATACAAAGCTTTACAATGCAATCAAATGTCCTGTTGATATTATAGTTACGATTTTGAACTCAAGGTGGGACACAACAAATATAAAATGATTGCGGGGCGCCCTCGCAATCATCTTGCCATTCATATTAAATTGTATCTATTATCTATTTTATAACCAATATCGATGTATTTCTTATTTTCTGTGTTTGTTTATCGGGCTCACGTGTATCAATTTGTTTTTCTTGTACTCGCATTTACTTAAAAATGTCTCTTTTCCAACTATATATTATCATTAATTAAGTCAATACTTGTTTTACATAGGACTATAACACTTAGTATATAATGAAATTCTTGCATAATTTAATCAGGTGTGGATCTCGTTGGTTTTGGCTTGGCAAACATGGTTCTTTCAACTGCTGGGCGATGTCTGACTGCTTTAAAAGAGCGTGTCAGGCTCAGGAAGATCAATTACAGATTGGAAATGAGTAAGATAGCATTCATCATGTATTAAATCAATTGTATCCACATCTTAATATGTTAATTTTACAACAGTAGATCTTTATACCACAATATTTTGTATACGTTTAATACAATAGCATTAAGTGGTATTGAATGACCATATTCAGTTTAAAGCAGTTAAACACATTATTTCAAACAAGTATTGATAATACTGTAATTGATTGTAATAAATGTCATAGAAATGCGCGCTATAAAAATGTTAATATTATATATTTTATACGATCATTTTGGTCCAGAATTACCAAAACTTGTATTTATCCTAACGCAAAGAATAATCTTTGTTATAAATATTATGTATAATATTCTGAACGGTGACTCGGGAAAAGATCGTGTAGCTAAAACTACACATCCTTATATTTATTATAAAGTTAATTTTCAGACACAAAATGAAAAAGTTGTTATTTATTTACTGATTTAATTTTGTATTTATGTATATAATAAAAATGCTACATTCCTATTTCAATTTTATAATTAAAAACAAAGTAGCACTATATATTACCAAAAGAGTTTATATAATATATTATTCTATTATTAATATTATTTAATATACTTATAAAGGCTATCTTAATGAATTAGTGATTACTTTTCTAATTCTAACAAACGTTTTGTTCTATAGGGTTCAGGTAGACCTAAGTTTTTGTGGTGATGGGCTTTGCGAACCGATTAAGAATGAAACGAAAATAACGTGTCCGCTCGATTGTTGTGCCGCTGAAAACCCTAAAAAATGTGCTGCTACTAATAATACATGTCCTGATATTTGTTGCTCAGAAAAACATTGTTGTGATCTGGTTCCAAGCAGCCTTGGGGATTTTGGGGAAGGCTTCTGGAAGTGGTTTTTGATTATTATAGCTGGAGCTATACTTTTTGTAAACCTATTGTGCTGTATATGTTGCTGGTGTATTTACGGAAATTGTAAAAACAACATCAAAAGAAGAAAGCGATCAAGAAAGGCAAAAGCTTACGCCGCCAAAACAGAATCTGTTCAAATTGAATATGTACAGCCTCCTCCTTCTAACCCAAGAAATTAGATAATTTTGAACTAACACACGGTTACCATACCAACGTAAATAAAATGATATCGAATCATAATTGTGACAACAATAATTTGGCAATACGTTAGAGGGGGACAGTTTATGGTCAGGAGATAAGAAATTCCCGCAGTTCATTTTCTCTGGTATAAGGAAAACTTTATTATCTCCAAAATTCTGAAGAAATAACAGGATTAGTTGGCCTTTTGCTGTTTTCAATAATATAATTTCAATAATTAATTAATAATATATGTTGTACTTAAACGTGCTTGTTATAGGAGAATGTTTTAAAAGTTTATCGTTATTACGATTAATCCGCATTCATAATCCAATACCTATATAAAGTTGTTGTATCAGGGATGAGTGAAACTACATTGTAATTTCACTCATACCGTACCGGTCAACAAGTTGACAAAAAATAAGTTTCCTTTGATTTATGTGCATTGTGGATTTACTGAAACTTCTAACAAAGATTAGACACAATATTTTAAAGATGTATTGTCCCCCAAAAACATGAACAATGAAGATTAATAAAATCAGATTTAAATAGGACATTCTGCAGTTTAAACAAAGTTATTCACTTCTGTAAAAAAAACCCCCAAAAATAATTATTTCACTTAGGCCTATAAAAAGACAAAAGAAACGGTCAATTTTTTTGAAGCATTTTTTGCTTTAAATTACATTTTTTCAGGTAAATAACTTTTTATTTGATCCTTGGTCAACGTGAATAACTATAACTTTTTTTAGGGGCAATATCTTTAAAGAAAATGAAAAATAAACAAAATGTTTAAAAAAATTGTAAAAAATGTTATTATGGTGGTGGGGATAAAAATGAAAATAAAAAAATTATATTTTAAAGAATAAATTAAATTAAAATGAGAGCTTTATAATGTATATGTTGCATTATACAACAATATGTAAAACAATTGAAAAGGAAATACAGATACATCTGTATTATAAACAAAAACATCACCTCATATGGTAAATTCAAGGGATATTGGAGGAAAGCCAAACAATATGAGAAATATATTATGTGGGGACTATTCGTCTGTTAAATTTGGAGTTGGCGCAGTAAATATAATAGTAACTTATCCATTTTTAATTGCAATGTATGTATAACTTAAGTAAAGAAAACATTTATTTAGTAATATTGTACTATAAAATAAGTTGTAATCTGTAATGACACCAGATAACTGTGACATTGTTGAATGTGACATTGTTTAATCCGGAACTTGTATTGACAGGACACGTATCAACCGCGGGAATATAAACGAACTATTCTAATAGGATGTACATAAGGGATTTCTGATGCAATTCCCAGTTAAATATGTGGTTTAATAATAATAACAATGACTACAATGACAGCATAGATAGTCATGACTGAATTAATGGACCTAAACATATTAACTAGAAATTGCAAATGTCAAAGAGTGCTGCGAGATGTGTACATTCACACAAATCCTCAAACTATTTAAGCGCGCAGGAGATCTTGTAGATAGAAGGAGGAAGGGTCAATATACGGTCTACAAATGACACTGCTCCGGTTGGACTACATTTCAACACAAATTAAAACAGCCAAATAATAACAATTTCACGTGCTTTTTTAACATCTGAAATATATTTAAGGTCCATAGATTACTAGATTGTTTTAGTTAGCATACCGTAGGCCACTAAGAATTTTAAATAAAAAATAATTCCGACAAAAAAACACAGAAAAATTTCACTTGACAGTACTGACACAATAAATAATTTGATTAAAAAAAAATACTAAACAACACCTTAAACATACGATTGACCTATTAAAATGGTTTGACAGAAGATTTCCGGTAAGACCGTATATATACGCAAAGTAATTGTTTCCGATCCGGAAGATGGCTAGCGTGAGTTTTATGACGCCTTCCAAGGTATTTAAAGGGACAAACTAGATCAATATCAGTCACTTCCAGAAACACATTGTTTTATTGTGAAAAATATTTGATATATTTTATTTCGTATCCATTACAAAATGTTTAAAATGTATCTTGCTTTGTTATGCGTTATGCTAATGTATACAGACGCGAAGTATGTTGGGACTAATGATATATCAAAAGTGAAAAGACAAGTAGATATTCCTAACGAAGAATGTTACAATTTTGACTTAAATGCAACGAGTAAGAGATATTACACCTGCTGCAAGGGGGACACAAACTGCACCAATGTAAGCTTTACAATTTTTTTATAATCTTAATTTTTGGCGTTTATAACTGTAACAGACACCTCTCCTTCCCATCTACATCCCCGGTGCAATTATGCATATAACAATTTAGTTTCCCCACAAATAATCTGTACAAAATTGGTACTTCAGGGACTCAGGACTGATAAGTCAAGGAAAAGTGTAAACAAGTTCTCTCTTCTGATGATTTTTTCCTCCAGTGTTTACAGTGCGATCCCCAAATTTTCAAGATAGATAATTTATTACTGTACAACTTTAGGCATTGATATTTTTTTTCTTCATTTAAATGTTTTAATTGTGTGCATTTTAAAATTTATATATAATCAACATATTATAATCTACAGTCTAGATATTTATTATTTATTCAAAGTTTAAACGTTACCTTTACACTTAAGTTAATTTAGGAGTGAAATTGAATTTGGAACATTTCGTTTTTTCATCTACCTTCTTTATTTAAATTTAAGCTAACTTTTATCTCTGTTTGTATAGAATGTTGGTTCTTCAAATTATGATTGTTCCCCGTATGGAGAAACAATTTACACAAAGAATATAAATTCTGAATTCAATTGTGGAAAATGTAACGGCAAGAAATGGGCTACTGCCAAGTAAGTAGACGATTATTTTACTTTTATATTTTATACCAAGCCCCACCAACATAATGCCCAACCAACCCTAACCCTTGATGTTTGAGGTTGAGATGGAATAGAATTAGCACGGGCTACTGCTAGAAATACATTTACTCCATACATTATTTTCCTGATACAAGCTTTCTCATAATTCAATTAAGTGAAATCATCATTTCCATAATGCATACAATATACGTTTCTGTGAGACGAAAATACAAAGCACAAAAACCCTCGACAAAACACAAAATTCACATGATTCCTGCAGGCCTACACGGTACCGTATCAAGGCAGGTTTTTGGCACAATTGCGATTCGTAGCTTTGTTTTGCTGCACCGTTTGTGGACTTCATGGATGGAACCTAACATGACGCAGCTAGTTTAAAATACTTGTTCTATCAGGATATTGTTCTATCCGTGTACTTTCACTGGGTTACAAGTACAAGTGTGTTGTGGTCAGGGGACATCCTTCCTGTTGTGAGAGACCATTTATACGTAAATGCGAATTTAAAATGTAATCACATTTTTATGGAAATGTATTTTTAAATTAATATATTTGGATTCTATAGGTGTACTGCTCGTTGGAAACTAACAGGAATAAATGACGACAATGAGAGATGTTGGATATGGTCCGAATGCTTCAAGGGAGCATGCGCAGCACAAGAAGTAGCTTATCTAGATGAATCAAAAAGGTAAATAATAATTTTGTTGCAGTTTAAGGAAAGGAAAGGAAAGCTCTAAACTCAATACATAAATAACATAAGATAAATGACCTACCATCATATGTAATTTTCTATTGTTAGTAAGTGTAATATGCTTTGATTTGCTTATCAACTCTGTTTGCAATCAATAAGTAAGTTAATTGTCTAGTATTATAAGTTTAGGTCAGATGATAAATTGAAAAAGCAAAGTTAAATTCTCGTGTTAATTGTAAGCAACTACAATCGACAATAATTGTTTCAAACACATGGAAAATGCGTGACTAACATAACTGTACAATACTTGCAACATATGCCTACAATGTGTTAATGTAAAATAGTATTTGCAAATCGTATATATTTTTCTCATAGTGTACCTCAAGAAACCAACTTCTGCGGTGATGGATTCTGTGTTAAGGACACCGGAGAAACAGTGGACAACTGTCCAATTGACTGCTGTCCAACGATAAACAGTGCACAGTGCGCAGTTACGTCCGAAAAATGCACAGACCCTTGCTGCAATGAAAGTACATGCTGCATAACAAGCCTAAGTGTAATTTACATTGCTATACTGTGTGGAGGAATTGGTTTTCTAAATTTGCTATGCTGCTGTATCTGTGTATGTTGCTACAGAAAGGTAAAACGCACTTGTGGATTTAAAAGTCATAAACATACAAAGAGCATCTCAATTGATAATCTTTCACGAGATTCTCCAAAGTCTACAATATCTAACAGGAGAGGTTCTCCTTCCCAGAGTAATTTAGCTTACAAAAGTAATTCATTAGCGTCACTGAATAATAAGAAAGTATATTACCTACGACCGGAGAGTCATTCGCCACGACCAAGTTACGGCTCTTCGACGTCGTTAAACAAGAAGGGATTCTCTCGCTCAACCCAATCTCTAGATCGCATCGCTTGAAAATATCTACCATCAGCAGGGTCTAGTGCCCCGGTGATACATCTTTTATATGCACATTATCAGATACTTACACTACTGATTACAAAAGTGCTTACTTAGGGTAGAGACACAAATCCATAGATAACTATTATCGTAGAATAAAATAAGATAAGACCAAATAGTTAATGAGAACAATTACAATGTGTACTTAATTATCTTTGGTTTAAATGGTGTATACAAGTATATCTAGACCCTATACACTTTGAGTAGGTATTAGGGTCGTCTTTGTATAAGATTTAAGTGTAATGTAATTCAGGTATGACCAAAATAAAAATGGTCTATTAAGTTATAAAGTACTGATCTAAAGTAAGATTTTGGGCATTAGTACAGGTCTGCCTCCAAATAAGGACCTCACCAGTCTCTTTTATCGCGCCTAGAGACAAATATTAATTTCGATATATATATGACGTCATGAAACAAAGCATGTCCAACTAATTTTTGGAAAAATGAGTTGCTAAAAATCCACACGAAAGTCCAATACGGTTCTTAATTGAAGGCGGACGTGTACAATACATGTTTATAAAGATAGTATAATGTTTTTTATACAATTTGTAAAATAAGTTTTGTAAAATAGGTGTACTATACATATCATTTGTGCAGTATTTTAATTGTAATATAAGGAATAAATTTGTATATATTGTAATTTTGATATTTTAAGGCAGTAATAAACTAAATGTAATGTATTGTTCTCTTCGTAAAGAAAATTAAATTTGAAAAAAAAAAAAATTAAAATAATTTGTTCATTTTCAAAATGTTAACACTGTAGTAGCAACACTTTTAAGGAAATCAATACATTTCAGAGCTTCTCTTAATTGTTATAGAAAAATATACAAAATGTAATTCATTCAACCAAAATGGAGGATTTAGATACACCTTCAACGAGGAAATAAATATTAAATATCCATAAATAGGCAACAGAAAGAAAATGACACAATCTGAAATTTGTCATGAAAAACTATTATGTTACATGTTATAATTGCAGATACCATTCAGTGAAAATGAATAAAAGATATATATATATAAACAAATTTCATGTTTTCTTTTGAATTGTTAATGGTTTGTCAACTACCATGCAGAACGACTACAACAGACTATATCGATATCAACTACCATACAGAACGACTACAGCAGGCTATATAAAAGGGAATGGGGTGGGGTTAGTGGATCTATACGCTTTCTAATAATTATGACTTAAAAACCCATTAATACTTTTATGAAGAAAAAAAATCAATAATAAAACAATTATATTGATATCACTTTACTAGACAACACCCACGTTATTCCAACTTAATACTGTATCGTATCGGGACGGGCGTTGCGAATCAAGGGGTTGACCAAGGATTTCCTCCTCCATACATGGATTTAATGTAGGCTTACTATTATTATTAATAACTTTGTTGGAACACATGATGAATGCAACTGCCGCTGGGAACATTCTTAAACAATCATTTTTAGTTCCTTAAACTATGATTAAGCTGTTACCAGAGTATCTAATTTTAACTATATTAGGCGTTTTCTTCGGAATAGGGCCTACAAACGATTTAGATTCTTCATCATGGGACCAGGAAGCGAGGGTGTAAATGGCATTATACAGGGTGTGATATGCGATACGTCCAACATACACCTAATGGAAGTAGGAACTAGAAGTTATGATGCAACTTGATGTACTCATGGAGGAATTACTCTGTGACGTAATAATCGCATGACATCACATAGTCTGGCGTAGATCATAGCAGCAAAGTGGGGACGACGGATAGAATGTTAACAATAACACGAATATTATAATACTATATGAAAAGCAATACTTTACGCGAGTAGAGTGTATCAATACAAACATTATTTGATTTATTTATACCATACATGAGAACAGACACAGATAAGAACCAAAACAAAAACGCAATTTGATGAGGAATTTAAGATGGATAATATAAAAACGACACACATTGAAGTGATATCAGTGAAAATGAAATGACCACGCCCATAAGAGTCAAACTATATTCTTTTCATTCATTTTTATTGTTCCACATAAAATAAGGAACAAATAATATCAAGACAAAAAAACCTGGTTAAGTCTTTATTTATGTGTGGAATCTCAAATAAGCCAAAGAGAACTGCAATTTCAGATTGGCAAACAGATATTGGTTATTGATTTTCTTTTATTCAAATTTATTTCGGTTTGCGGTGTCTTTTTATCATTCCGTTATATCTGATAAACAATAGTGTTGCATAATTTGTTTATTGCGAAACTAGACTATTTTGAAATATTTAGACATAAGAAAGAGTGAATCTGGTCTGAATAAAACATACGATTATTACGACACCATCTGCTTCCTTATTCAAACATTGACAGGTAAAGTTAGAAAACAAGTGCTGCATAAGCCTATAATCAATACATGTAGTAGATTGTGTAAAGCCCAAAATGTTAGCGATTGCACAACAACGCAACTCAACTTTGTATTCCATTATTTATTTGTTTGATTGATATGCTCTTATTTATATTTGTTTGATGACAGACGTGAAATAAACTAACTACATATTCGAGCAAATTTTCATTGTTTTTTTTACTTTTTGTGTCGTTCGATTCGCACAAATGAATTTGCATAAACATTCAGTGAAGATGATTTATAATTATAGCCTAATAGTTATTATTTATTATTTCTTCAACTTGAACCGTTGTAAAGCTCTGTCTACACTGTGCCCAAATATGGTAGTGACATTACATCATCATTTCCATCATATTTTTTTGTCATATAAAGTTTAATAGTGTAGACAGAGCTTTACATTTTTGTTGTTTATATTACCTTTATTACCTCTGCCAAGGAGGTTATGTTTTCACCCCTGTATGTTTGTGTGTGTGTTTGTGTGTTTGTGTGTTTGTGTGTGTGTCTGTGAACAGCCTGGAGGCCACAGTTTTTATCCGATTCTAACCAAATTTGGACACAATGATCTATGGCCAAAAAGCTCGGACGAGTTCGAATTTGAGGGGGAAAGGTCATAGGTCAAGGTCACAACTAACAAAAAACTATTTTACTGCCTAGAGACCACAGTTTTGATCCGATTCTCACCAAACTTAGCCACAATGATCAATGACACATCATATAATTGTGGTTAAATTTTGAAGGGTCAGGGTCAAAGATCAAGGTCCACAAAAAAAAAAAAAAATAAAAAAAAAAAAAACCTCAGTGGGACTTGAACCAGCGATCTCAACTGTGAGAGGCTGGACACATAACCATTACACCACACTGTCATCCACAACTTTGTAGTGTGCAGTTAACATATTTACACTTAGAACTAATAAAAAAAAATGTAAAAAAAATATATTCAGGGGGAATTTTATGTAGGGGAATTTTACAGTAGGCGGAGGTTTGTACTCTCGGAGTACCCTCTAGTTAATATTTATTATTAAATTAATAATTACTATTATAACCACGTACAAAGGAAGTGTCTGTAACAACATCTAAATGAGTCACATTATCTATTACACTAAATGTGACTGAAAACATAATCTAGAAATGACATCATTTTTTTGATAATGAAAATGTTGGCAATGTTATTATATGCAATTCTAGAGGAAATCATTGTCTGCCAAGAAATTAAAACATTCAGAGTTAATACGAGGTTACCTTTATTTTTCTAAAAGCCCTACAATTGTGTAGAACAATAAACATTGATCTATGAAGGTGGTTCAAATATGTCTTTAAATTAATACTATACTTAAATATAACATCCAAATTATACAGATACATATCCTAAAAATGTAGTAAAAAATAAAATTTATTAAAGCTGGTGCAATTTATAAAATGCACTAACACACATGATAGCAAATATATCAAATAATTACAAATCTTTCTAGTACATGCCTAATTTTTGTATTAGAGTTGGATAACTTTCTAGAGGTCAGAATGACTTATGTTCAAGAGTTTAATTTGGGCCTTTATGTTTAGAAATTGCCATGTAGGCCTAGTTGTATGTGTTACTAAAATTAATAACAATAACATTTAATATTTCTATTTTTTTCATCCCTTAAAAGTAAATTATTATTTATGAAGATGTTCAATCATATTAGTTATGATATTTTTTTACAAATAATTTAGTTTTCAGAAGGTGAGAAAATACACATCACTTATTACAATGATTAAAAATAATTAAAAGTATGCTTTCAATTCAATGTTTCAAGATTAAAAAATTAAAAGTAATTAATATCAATTTAAAAACAAAAAAATCAATTTATTCAAATTGTTAATAGAGAAGATCAGTATGCCTAACAAAAATTAGAAAAATATTATAATGATATTGAATATAAATTTAGATGTTTATATACACCCCTCCCTGACATTCCTTTTTGATATACAATATTATCAATTTTATGGCAAAGTAATGACTGCCAAAACCTGGTCAAAGTCACAATTTTACACACATTGTTGTCTAATGGTATCTAATCTTAAGAGGCTAGATTATCTAGAGACTTGTTCAGGTACAAACGCGACATCCGTTGGCTCACTGGAGTCATAGCCTTGTGAGGGCTTGAAGGTAACCACGGTGATGTCCGTGAATTGCTCAACTGTGATGATGAAAGTTGTCTGAAAATAAAAATGGTGTGAATTTTTTTTTCTCTGAACAGAAGTACTTAGTTATGAACAGGATCTGTGTGTATTCTGAGAATAAACTCCTAAAAAAATTTATAAATTGAATACAATATGATATGACACGGCACTTACAAACTTATGTTAATCAAATAAGATAACATTACAACCAAGTAACTGTAGTTTCTAGATATTTTTGTTTTTAGATTAGTTACAGTTAGTTATTCATGTATTTTTATTTTCCAATATGTTCTGTTTTGTTTCTTGGACCGCACCGCATATTGTGAGTGCCACTGTCCTGATTCAAAGGTGCATGCTCAACATATAAATAAATAAATAAACAAGTGTATAACAAATAAAAAGAGGACAAAAATATCTTGTCATATGAGTTTTAAATATTTACAGCATTATCAATGGTGGATCCAGGAATCTGAAATAGGGAGGGCTGTCCTATCTTTTGCATTACAATTTCCGAAATTGAAGGTGCAGCCCCTGATTATGATACATCAAATGAGTTCCTAAATCTGTTTTAGGGTCGTTTCATGCAAAGCTCAATCCCTATTCCTATACATAGCAGGTGTGTGGCATTTTGCAATGATTTTTAATTTATCAGTGTGTTGGACTGCATAGTTACACCATTTATCAGTGTGTTGGACTGCATAGTTACACCAATTGTGTTGGACTGCATAGTACACCATTTATCAGTGTGTTGGACTGCATAGTTACACCATTTATCAGTGTGTTGGACTGCATAGTTACACCATTTATCAGTGTGTTGGACTGCATAGTTACACCATTTATCAGTGTGTTGGACTGCATAGTTACACCATTTATCAGTGTGTTGGACTGCATAGTTACACCATTTATCAGTGTGTTGGACTGCATAGTTACACCATTTATCAGTGTGTTGGACTGCATAGTTACACCATTTATCAGTGTGTTGAACTGCATAGTTACACCAATTGTTTTAGGTATTTAATTTATATCTATCCTTTTTATCAAGATGAAATCTAACTCAATTGCAGATAATGGTTCATTTTATGTTTCTGCTAACACAATCAAAAAGCTTTTCAATACTCATGCAAACAATATTTTGATATTCAACAATTTCATAATTATGCATTGTATTCATATTATTGAAAGTAGCAAACAAATCTATAAAATATCCTTTATCGTTTCCTTTGGTGTGAAGTAAATTGTCACACAATAAATGACAATATAGAGGTCATGACAAATGACAATAGGTCATGACAAATGACAATAAAGGTCATGACAAATGACAATAGAGGTCATGACAAATGACAATAGAGGTCATGATAAATGACAATAAAGGTCATGAAAAACATGAAACAAAACATAAAAATTAAGATTTTTAAAATCAGATTTTGATTAAGCCATTTTGTAGTTTTATTTAATAAAGTCACTTCGGCAGAAAAAAAATGCTTTCACTTATAAAAAGACAAAACAAACAGTTAATTGGCTGGCACCTAATTTGACTATTATTTTGCAGTTTTTCCAGGTAAACAATTTGTTTTGATCCAATATGTTTCTGGTCAATAGGAATAACTATTATGAAACATCAAAATTGCACATCCAAAAAAAAATTTTTTTTGTGGATATCTTTAATAACAGAATTGATCAAATTATTTTTATTTCAAAATTGACTTTTTTTTCATTAAAACAATAGCCAAGGTAATTTCTGCTCTACATCTTCCATTCATTCATACCAAAGTTTAGGCTTTTAGATAAATTGCATGGTAAAAGTCAACTATATCTGAATGTGACAACATTTGAAGACCTACGCATGCGTTTTAATCTGTCATGTTTTTGTCTCTAAGCTTCCTTGTTACAAAATACAGTACAATTCTACTTTAAGGTGTAGTCATTCCAACTGTCAAATACAGGAAGTTATCTAAGCCGTTTACTACTTACAGAATTGAACTACCATTGTGGTGTGGTGGGCAATATAACTGTGTGGTAGTGGGCAATTGAGTTACACACTGTGTGGTTAAGGTAATGGTGGGCAATTGAAGTGACACACTTTTATTGGTGAGCTAAGTGGTGACACAAGACTTCAAAATTTAAAGCCGTTATGACCAAAACAATTACATGCAATACATTTGCTTGGATTCTCACAGTTTTAACAAATTGAGTATCCTTCCTATACTACAATCTAATTATCAAAATAAGCCGAATACATTTAATGTAATAAAAACTAATAATATTAAATAATACAATTGTTTCTTTCTTTTAAATTAGCTTCATATATTTCATTTATACTGCTTTGTTCTTAATTTGTCTTTTTAAAAATAATTTGTTTTTATTTTTTAAAGTTTATTTGTAGTGGGGGGAGGGGGGAGGGGGGAGGGGGGTATTGTAGTTACATTTTACTTTACCTCACATAAAAACAAACTTTTATTCTTTCTGTGTTCATACTTTCTTTGTCTATCATTTGTATTGTATGCTTTCTTTTATTCTTTCTGTGTTCATACTTTCTTTGTCTATCATTTGTATTGTATTCTTTCTGTGTTCATACTTTCTTTGTCTATCATTTGTATTGTATAATTTCTTTAATTCTTTCTGTGTTCATACTTTCTTTGTCTATCATTTGTATTGTATAATTTCTTTTATTCTTTCTGTGTTCATACTTTCTTTGTCTATCATTTGTATTGTATAATTTCTTTTATTCTTTCTGTGTTCATACTTTCTTTGTCTATCATTTGTATTGTATAATTTCTTTAATTCTTTCTGTGTTCATACTTTCTTTGTCTATCATTTGTATTGTATAATTTCTTTAATTCTTTCTGTGTTCATACTTTCTTTGTCTATCATTTGTATTGTATAATTTCTTTTATTCTTTCTGTGTTCATACTTTCTTTGTCTATCATTTGTATTGTATAATTTCTTTTATTCTTTCTGTGTTCATACTTTCTTTGTCTATCATTTGTATTGTATACTTTCTTTTATTCTTTCTGTGTTCATACTTTCTTTGTCTATCATTTGTATTGTATACTTTCTTTTATTCTTTCTGTGTTCATACTTTCTTTGTCTATCATTTGTATTGTATACTTTCTTTTATTCTTTCTGTGTTCATACTTTCTTTGTCTATCATTTGTATTGTATAATTTCTTTAATTCTTTCTGTGTTCATACTTTCTTTGTCTATCATTTGTATTGTATAATTTCTTTTATTCTTTCTGTGTTCATACTTTCTTTGTCTATCATTTGTATTGTATAATTTCTTTAATTCTTTCTGTGTTCATAATTTCTTTGTCTATCATTTGTATTTTGTCTATCATTTGTATTGTATAATTTCTTTTATTCTTTCTGTGTTCATACTTTCTTTGTCTATCATTTGTATTGTATACTTTCTTTTATTCTTTCTGTGTTCATACTTTCTTTGTCTATCATTTGTATTGTATAATTTCTTTTATTCTTTCTGTGTTCATACTTTCTTTGTCTATCATTTGTATTGTATAATTTCTTTAATTCTTTCTGTGTTCATACTTTCTTTGTCTATCATTTGTATTGTATAATTTCTTTAATTCTTTCTGTGTTCATACTTTCTTTGTCTATCATTTGTATTGTATACTTTCTTTTATTCTTTCTGTGTTCATACTTTCTTTGTCTATCATTTGTATTGTATAATTTCTTTTATTCTTTCTGTGTTCATACTTTCTTTGTCTATCATTTGTATTGTATAATTTCTTTAATTCTTTCTGTGTTCATACTTTCTTTGTCTATCATTTGTATTGTATACTTTCTTTTATTCTTTCTGTGTTCATACTTTCTTTGTCTATCATTTGTATTGTATAATTTCTTTAATTCTTTCTGTGTTCATACTTTCTTTGTCTATCATTTGTATTGTATACTTTCTTTTATTCTTTCTGTGTTCATACTTTCTTTGTCTATCATTTGTATTGTATAATTTCTTTTATTCTTTCTGTGTTCATACTTTCTTTGTCTATCATTTGTATTGTATAATTTCTTTTATTCTTTCTGTGTTCATACTTTCTTTGTCTATCATTTGTATTGTATAATTTCTTTAATTCTTTCTGTGTTCATACTTTCTTTGTCTATCATTTGTATTGTATAATTTCTTTTATTCTTTCTGTGTTCATACTTTCTTTGTCTATCATTTGTATTGTATAATTTCTTTAATTCTTTCTGTGTTCATACTTTCTTTGTCTATCATTTGTATTGTATACTTTCTTTTATTCTTTCTGTGTTCATACTTTCTTTGTCTATCATTTGTATTGTATACTTTCTTTTATTCTTTCTGTGTTCATACTTTCTTTGTCTATCATTTGTATTGTATACTTTCTTTTATTCTTTCTGTGTTCATACTTTCTTTGTCTATCATTTGTATTGTATACTTTCTTTTATTCTTTCTGTGTTCATACTTTCTTTGTCTATCATTTGTATTGTATTCTTTCTGTGTTCATACTTTCTTTGTCTATCATTTGTATTGTATAATTTCTTTAATTCTTTCTGTGTTCATACTTTCTTTGTCTATCATTTGTATTGTATAATTTCTTTTATTCTTTCTGTGTTCATACTTTCTTTGTCTATCATTTGTATTGTATAATTTCTTTTATTCTTTCTGTGTTCATACTTTCTTTGTCTATCATTTGTATTGTATACTTTCTTTTATTCTTTCTGTGTTCATACTTTCTTTGTCTATCATTTGTATTGTATACTTTCTTTTATTCTTTCTGTGTTCATACTTTCTTTGTCTATCATTTGTATTGTATACTTTCTTTTATTCTTTCGGTGTTCATACTTTCTTTGTCTATCATTTGTATTGTATAATTTTCTTTGATGTTTAAGTTTCAATTTAGTTTTAAAAAGCTCATTAGTAGTCAAACTAAATTAGTTGTAATCGCAGTTAGTAATCAAAATCAATTCGGTTTAAAAGTCAAAAGTTTAAAAAGAAATTTTAATTATGTGATACCTCAAATCACATTTGATCTGTGTTGTGGTTAACCTTTGGCTAAACCATGAACTCTTACACAAGGCTTCGATTTGACAATATACAGGAAATATGAATCTATCCCTGAAGGATCAGAAATCGTGCACCTTTAATTGAACTAGGAAATATTTACTTTTTGCAATTATAGTCACAGTGACAAATGTCTAGGACATAACAATTATCCACAGTACCCATTTATAATGATGGGTGAGAGATCATACAATCCTATAAGATTGTGACCATTTCTATAGGAAGGAATACACTGAATAAAGGATGTCATTTAAACAAGCAATCTGTATTGAAACAATGACAAACATATCTTATTGCAATTGTAAACTGATGTCTAATTTCTAAACCAAAACCAGTTGCTAATAATTACTGTAACAGTGTAAATCATTTTTTTTTTGAAAAATGTTTATACTATATTAAACAGCATATATTATTTTAAAAATGTATTCCAACTAAAACAATGGAAATTAAATTAAAAATTACCTTTTCATTGCAATAACTAAGGGAATTTAATAATAATAATAAATGTCATAGCATATTGGAAAAGAAAAAAGTGAGGAAAAACAATAAAGGATTGCGGTTTGTACTGAACATATGATTTTGAATGAAAATACTTTTGGATTGCTGACGTCAAGGAATTACATTCTTTTACCTGTTTACACCTACTAAATTGAGAAAAGGAAAAACAAATAGGACTGCGGTTCGATTCAAAGAAATTTGAAAAAGTGAATGTCATATTAGGAATTGAAAAATGTTTGTCTGCGTAGTAGTATTAAGTGACAACGAAACGCATCATCATTTCCTATAACATATCTGATATGATTCACATCTGGCTATTAATATCAGCTTATGTCAATGATAAAACAAGCTTATTCACACTTATAATTACTATTTTTCCTTTTTTTATTAGCAAAGTAGCAACATCATTTCAATGTACAATTAATGTTTTTTTAACCATAAAATGTGAAAGATTAAAAACAATGTATTGAACTTTAACCACCATTTAATTTGTATATATTCCGATGTATAGTCCAATTTAAATTTCATCTTTCTCTGTGGTTATGTTGTCAAACTGAAACCTATGAAAAGTGGAGCCATCACAACATACTCAGCAGGTGCCAATGAATTGGTCCAACTGGACCCAAAATTACATATTTTTGAGTGACAGAATATCTGACAAACCTCATACTCTCTTCAAGTTACAAAGACCCATGTTTTTTTTACAATAGAATAGAACTCCTCCTTTGGAATGTCTCTATGAAATTTGGAAAGGAACACCCCTATATGACACTTTGGAAAGGAACACCCCTATATGAAACTTTGGAAAGGAACACCCCTGTATGACACTTTGGAAAGGAACACCCCTATATGACACTTTGGAAAGGAACACCCCTATATGACACTTTGGAAAGGAACACCCCTATATGACACTTTGGAAAGGAACACCCCTATGACACTTGGAAAGGAACACCCCTATATGACACTTGGAAAGGAACACCCCTATATGACACTTTGGAAAGAAACACCCCTATATGACACTTGGAAAGGAACACCCCTATATGACACTTTGGAAAGGAACACCCCTATGACACTTGGAAAGGAACACCCCTATATGACACTTGGAAAGGAACACCCCTATATGACACTTTGGAAAGGAACACCCCTATATGACACTTTGGAAAGGAACACCCCTATATGACACTTTGGAAAGGAACACCCCTATATGACACTTTGGAAAGGAACACCCCTATATGACACTTGGAAAGGAACACCCCTATATGACACTTGGAAAGGAACACCCCTATATGACACTTGGAAAGGAACACCCCTATATGACACTTGGAAAGGAACACCCCTATATGACACTTGGAAAGGAACACCCCTATATGACACTTTGGAAAGGAACACCCCTATATGACACTTGGAAAGGAACACCCCCTATATGACACTTGGAAAGGAACACCCCTATATGACACTTGGAAAGGAACACCCCTATATGACACTTGGAAAGGAACACCCCTATATGACACTTGGAAAGGAACACCCCTATATGACACTTGGAAAGGAACACCCCTATGACACTTGGAAAGGAACACCCCTATATGATACTTGGAAAGGAACACCCCTATATGACACTTGGAAAGGAACACCCCTATATGACACTTGGAAAGGAACACCCCTATGACACTTGGAAAGGAACACCCCTATATGATACTTGGAAAGGAACACCCCTATATGACACTTGGAAAGGAACACCCCTATATGACACTTTGGAAAGGAACATGACATGAATATGACACTTTCTTGTAGAATAAAATAAATAGGTTCAACACTATGGCCAATCACTATTTGGGTACACACCTATGAAAGTGACACTTTGTTTGGTCTTAAAGGTGTCTCCTCAATCAAGATTTTACTGTAGTACTATTTTAGCTAAAAACAGACTTTTTAAAACATTTTTTTTTTGGTTGTTGTTAGTTTTTGGAGAGTTTACTGTATCATGAATAAAAATAATTTAAAAGTTTGGAAAGACAAACAAAATGATTCTTACTTGGTTGGTGAATAGGTTTCCCCAGAAGGCATTGATAGCTTGGCTTCAGCTGCAAACTGATACACAATGAGCAGACATTGACAACAAAGTTCTATGACACGCTCACAACACATAAATTCAACACCTGATATGCTATCTTTATTCTTATGAAAGATAGTGTCCCAAGAACAGCTGTAACAAAAATGATAACAATATTATTATGATTTGATAAAATACAAATGTAAATTACAATATAAACCCCTCACTTGGGACAATTCCTATGAAACAAGTGGCACTATTGCCAACTCCTATTCAGGTGACACACCTATTACTTTCACATTGGGTCCCGAAGGTGTCCTCTTAATATGGGTTCTACTCTACGTTGGATGCCTAATTTCCAAATTACCAGAGATTAATGAGAGAAGACAATATAACCACGATGTTGACAACGAATAATCATATTTTAAATAATACAGTAGTTACAAATGTAAACATACAAACATATTTATTCTATATAAATACTATTAAAACTGTTTATCACTATAAACAAAAAGCAGCATGCCTCGTGTTTGATGAAAAGCAGTTCCACAGGCCTTGCCCATGACTCCAAAGTAGACGATTAAAAAGACGATAAAATATACGCCACAGTTTCAGGGACTCAATATCGGGACAACGCCACATCTTTTGAAGAACTGAACGCACATTTGACCTGACAATGTCAATCACTTTACGACGTTTAATAGAGTCCAGTTTAACCAACCAATAAGACGCTATTCGAGGCTTGTGGTATTTCCAATTTTCTTGAATCTGTATAAATTAAATAATTTATTATAATTTATTTATAGAACATAATATATTCTTGTAATGAAATGGAAATGAAAAGTTTGTCAATAAAAATTATTATTTGGGAGAATCATAGGTACTGTAATACCTTTTAATAGAATTAACCACATTGTTTTGTCATCTTGTTGTGTTTGCATGGTTTTTAGTTTTTATTTTCTTTATTTGTTTATCTTATTTCCAGTGGGGTCCCATTAACAACAATATTAAAGTTATATAAAACAATAGCATGACAAAAAAATTCGGTTATATGATTTCACAACAACAAATGTCAGTGCCTTATTATAGACAGTCTACTGCCTAATGTACAGTATCTAGTTTGGTAGGATATCCTGTGCTGTAATATTATGCAGGTAAAGAGTGAATTGTTTACTTTAATCTAGGACAGTCCAGAACGTTGATCACATGATTGGCGTTATAACAATAACAAAAAACACTTTTGTTCAAACAAATATTAAATAGAAAGGTGAAAAAAACAACACATTAAAAATTAAGCTTTCTGACAAAAACAATCACAAAGCAAATCTACAAAGGTGAACACAAAAACACAATTTTTAGGCCTAAAACTTTTTCCGGGGATTCTGCAATCTTTTTACCTTTACATAATGATAACAAATTTTGCATTAATAATTTAATTGAAATGCGATGAAACCTTTCCACAAATCTTTCTTTTTAGTTTTTGTTTTAGCTGTTATGGCTATTTGTAAGACACCCAGTTAATACATTACAGAAGTATTGTGTTGGGTTTGTTTGCGAAAACTACTAACTTAGTGTAAATTAACGATAATCATTATTCTATTATGAAAGGAAGTTTAGTATTTAGATTACTTGGTTAAGAATAATATCTGCTTCTTCATCTGTTTTCCCAGGAAACTTGATTCGCATATCGTTAAGCGCCATTAACGTCTTTCGCATCATTTCTTCCTCTCTGTCTAAAGCAGATGTTGAAATTTCACTCTGTTGGGACAAAGATGTATGACAAAGTGAAGTTTTATTTTACAATACTGGTAATTAACATATTCATTTACCGATGAAAGTAATAAATTTTAGCTTGCATCTTACAAATCATAAATAGTATATATTTTCCAACAAAACAAGAAACATAAATAAAATCAAACTTTGAATAGACCATTTTGTAGTTTTAATAAAGTTATTCAATTTTGTGGCCATCCAAAAAATTGAAAATAAAAATTATATTTAACCAAACCGCCATATTCCTCGCTCCAATTTTTGTTCAAAGTAACAATTATGGGACATTAAAATGGCCTATCCAACAACAATTTGTCACATTATTTTTTATGGGATAATATCAGTCGACATTTATATCTAAAATATTTTCAGCAATTGCCATTGTTTGCTATGACTTAGCAATACAAGGTTATTAAAACAGACGAGGTAGACTAAACTAATATTTCCTTCCATAGAAGATAAAAACTTTCAAAATAATACCTGGAACCTTGAAAAAAATTCTTGTTATCAATAAGTTATTTTGTTTCAAAACAGTGCATGAAATTTCCAACTTAGAAAAAAGATTTTTCTATGTAAATACCTCAAATTATTGACCAATAGTTTATATACAACAAAATCTACTGCACTGACGTAGTTGCATGACATATGTCTTTGTGATGAACAACAGTGGCGTACAAGAAACTAATTCATTTAAATGCATATAATAAACAATATGCATTTAATTTCAGTGAGTGGAAACTTTCCATTGAAACAATATAACCTTTGACCTACCAAGTTTCCATCCGATGCACTTAGTTGATAAGGTTGATTTTTACGGTTCACTGTTCTTTGGAATGCACTAGTTAGATGAGCGGAATGAGGTCTTGAACTAGTGGTTAATTTCTGAGCAGATTGCGGTCGTTTAGGAATGGGATTCTTTGCTTTGTTTAGCTGACTTTGAGATTGACTAGCTGTTAGCCTGGTCTTGAAATCTGTTACTGAGTTGTGTGTTGAGGTTGAAATAGGTGAAGACGCTCTTGAATCATACTCTGGAATCTCATCAACAACAGATGGCATAGATGATAATGGCTAAGAAATTAAACAAAAATAATACTTCTTTATCTTAATAATATTATTTCCTAATCTATTTATATAGCCACCATTCCAACGATCCTTGCTCATGGCACTGTGTAAACTTAACTGCTACAATTTTCAACTACATGCTTCTTCCCTAAGGGTCATGTCAGTGCTGCCAATTCTAGCGCTCATTCGTTTGTCCACGACAATGGATGTATGAGCTAGTACACCGGGGTAACCCCAACTCATCTCGAAAGATGTATTAGGTTCTTTAAAGCGCACACAAGCATTTTTATAAGCATAGCATCCAAGAAGACTTTTTTTATAGGGCATACCATCTCATAATTTTGAGATGTATATTATATTTTCCATTTGCATACCTTAGGACCTTTAAATAACTTTTGTTTTCCATCATCTTCAATATCACAAGCTTGTAACATATCAATTATCTCATCCTCCTATTAATGTAAAAAAGAAAATAATATTGTAAGTAAAAACTACTTTAATATACAAATAATGAATGTTTATGACTTTGATTGTGTGAATATTTCATGAGTTGAAAATAGACCTGTCAATCTTTCATCAAATGAAATATTCTCTCCATTCAATGAATACAAAACATTAATCATTTTATTCAATTTATCCATTCTAAATCATTGACGAATGATAGGCCAAGAATCTATGTCATTCAAAAAGACAGTCCTCCAACTTTACAGCCATTCTACAAATTAAGGAGATTTAATTGACAAAAAGTTCATAGACTAGTCCATTTTACTAAGGGGGTTACAATCTTTCATTACCCTAAGTGATCCATTGAGTAGTTTAGCAATTTCTTTTTGAAGTGAAGCAGCACGCCCTGCTAGAAAAATGTTAAAAGCATCACTGATGAGCTTCCGATACCGATCTTGTGAACTTTTATCTGGAGGAGGAAATATTCGCTGGTACCGCCCCATGTTACAATTCTCAAAATCTTCCCGAGCATTATCTCGGCGAATGCTGATCAGTTTTTGTTTTAGTTCTTCTTTCCTTCTGTCAACAACAATTTTTCTGCGATCAATATCCTACAGCAATAGAATGAATAGAATTATATAAAAGATTGTAGGTTTAAAAACAAGGACAATGCAAAAAAAAACCATTAAACCTAAAAACAAATGGTGTAATTGTCATATAAACGTTTTATAGTTCGATATTGATTAGGGCGACTGTCATTGTGATTCACATATTAAATGCAGTTTTAATAGAGTTTTCTATTTTAATTTGAACAAAATTTAAACATTTTATGATGTTATATTCATGAAAAATTTTCTTTTTTATTCAGGTCCTCTTTTGGCTAATGACAATGATGCCAATTGTTTACTGTGGTAGTGTTCACTTACTGTCAAATCCAAGTCTAATCGTTTGCTAGGCCTGAACAGTCTCCGTCTTGACTCTGCCTTCTGGGCTGCCATTCCCTTCCGTCTATCTGATGGCTTCATGTTGATTAATCTAAATGCATCATGCAGTAAAGCACCTTTAATATCCAGATCAATCTTCTCATCTGTTCCAAAACTTGGAGCTCGATTAATCTAAACGAATAGAAAAAAAAAATCTAGTAAAATGATTTTTTCAGTTAGTTACATTCCTACAATTCCTAGAGCATTGGTTAGTATAGAGCCAAACCTCATTTTGAAGAACTTTTAAAATTTTATTTTTAAAATGCACAATTATTTACCTTTACTTTTTAGTCGAACGCTATTAAGAGGACACCTTAAGACCCAACAAAATTTCCCTTATTACGGACATAAATGTGTTATTTGAGTAAATTATTGAGAAACTTTTAAGAATACAGCAGAACCTCTCATTTAATAGGTATGCCACAAAGAAGGACATTCTTTTCAATTTCAAACTTTATTTTTAGGTTATCATTTCATTATTGACATTATGAAGCTAATAGACATGTTTTGTATAACACACTTTTATAATGTTATACTGTATGTACAATTTTTGGCTGGACCAAAAAGTCAAGTTCCAAGGCGAGTCCAGAATATATTTACAAGAAGAGATTTTATTGATATCTGCAATTAGGATTTGTATAAAAAAGATGGCGCGATGTCTTACCTCTAACAACCAAGGTTTGAGTGACTTATCAAGGAATATGTCAAACCCAAGTATTTCAAAACAAACACTGTCATTGCCAGCAGTTCCTGGCCGGCACATCCTATAGGCATGCAACACATGCGGCTCAGAAACAATCAACGTTTTGTTTATCACGTCCTGAAAGAAGGTAAAAGTTGTTTATATCCTGATTAATTGTGTTTGGCTAAACAAACACACAATTTATTGTACTGTTAAAGTGAGTCATATGTAGATACAGTATCAACGCATAACAAACAAAATAAGTTAGTTTAGTATTATCATTTTATTTTTTTATTATTGTTTGCGATTATTTGATTATTTCAGTACTTATTTCAGTAAGTATAAGTAACTTTGACTGGTGATACCAGCCTAAAAGTTTTGTTCTTATTATGTTACAAAATTTAGTTTAGTCATGGTTTTACACTTCCTAAAGTCTAAGACAATGACACAAAATGAGATATTTACATTTACCAATGTTGGTTTTGTGGTAATAGAATCATACTCAATATTACTTATGGTGATCATTACCTTATAATCTCAAGGGCATTTATTTAACAAAAGGGACAGATTCCATTTGGGTATGCCAAAAACCTTGTGTGACTTTTAAGAGAAAAGCCCGGTCTGCACTATCAAAGTTTATGTGACAAAAAATGACTGAGCTTAAGAATGAAGAGAACTCACCGCAATGCTTTTCCATATGGCGGCAACATCGTAATCATTCTTGCGGAGGTAATCATTAAAGAACTGAATGGATCTTTTGCTGCCCTTGGTAACATCTTCATTGCGTTGAAAGTTCTCACTTCTCTTGTTAATCGAGTAGTTTGTGAGATGCATATACAATTGTTCCTGCAAAGATAAATTGTATTGTATAATAGTTAATAAATACTTAACATCGCTAGCCAAAAAACAAACCTCATATCAAAAGCTAAAATATGATTGGTGTTAATTAAAAACTGAAATCTCAATGACTTTTCAATATAATTGCTCATCATTATAACACTAAAATACAAAGCACATAATTTATGTTATTTATACAGAACTCTTCAAAGTATCACCAAAAAAATGACTAAAAAATGTACACATATTGAACATACTGTACTAGTACTATTACCATGCATCCTCAATGCATGCACAACCTAACCCTAACATACTGTACTAGTACTATTACCATGCATCCTCAATGCATGCATAACCTAACCCTAACATACTGTACTAGTACTATTACCATGCATCCTCAATGCATGCATAACCTAACCCTAACATACTGTACTAGTACTATTACCATGCATCCTCAATGCATGCACAACCTAACCCTAACATACTGTACTAGTACTATTACCATGCATCCTCAATGCATGCACAACCTAACCCTAACATACTGTACTAGTACTATTACTATACAACCTCAATGCATGCACAACCGAACCCTAACATACTGTACTAGTACTATTACCATGCATCCTCAATGCATGCATAACCTAACCCTAACATACTGTACTAGTACTATTACTATACATCCTCAATGCATGCATAACCTAACCCTAACATACTGTACTAGTACTATTACCATGCATCCTCAATGCATGCATAACCTAACCCTAACATACTGTACTAGTACTATTACTATGCATCCTCAATGCATGCACAACCTAACCCTAACATACTGTACTAGTACTATTACTATGCATCCTCAATGCATGCACAACCTAACCCTAACATACTGTACTAGTACTATTACTATGCATCCTCAATGCATGCATAACCTAACCCTAACATACTGTACTAGTACTATTACCATGCATCCTCAATGCATGCATAACCTAACCCTAACATACTGTACTAGTACTATTACTATGCATCCTCAATGCATGCACAACCTAACCCTAACATACTGTACTGGTACTATTACTATACATCCTCAATGCATGCACAACCTAACCCTAACATACTGTACTAGTACTATTACCATGCATCCTCAATGCATGCATAACCTAACCCTAACATACTGTACTAGTACTATTACCATGCATCCTCAATGCATGCATAACCTAACCCTAACATACTGTACTAGTACTATTACCATGCATCCTCAATGCATGCATAACCTAACCCTAACATACTGTACTAGTACTATTACCATGCATCCTCAATGCATGCACAACCTAACCCTAACATACTGTACTAGTACTATTACTATGCATCCTCAATGCATGCATAACCTAACCCTAACATACTGTACTAGTACTATTACCATGCATCCTCAATGCATGCATAACCTAACCCTAACATACTGTACTAGTACTATTACTATACAACCTCAATGCATGCATAACCTAACCCTAACATACTGTACTAGTACTATTACCATGCATCCTCAATGCATGCATAACCTAACCCTAACATACTGTACTAGTACTATTACCATGCATCCTCAATGCATGCATAACCTAACCCTAACATACTGTACTAGTACTATTACTATACATCCTCAATGCATGCATAACCTAACCCTAACATACTGTACTGGTACTATTACCATGCATCCTCAATGCATGCATAACCTAACCCTAACATACTGTACTAGTACTATTACTATACAACCTCAATGCATGCATAACCTAACCCTAACATACTGTACTAGTACTATTACCATGCATCCTCAATGCATGCATAACCTAACCCTAACATACTGTACTAGTACTATTACCATGCATCCTCAATGCATGCATAACCTAACCCTAACATACTGTACTAGTACTATTACTATACATCCTCAATGCATGCATAACCTAACCCTAACATACTGTACTAGTACTATTACCATGCATCCTCAATGCATGCATAACCTAACCCTAACATACTGTACTAGTACTATTACCATGCATCCTCAATGCATGCATAACCTAACCCTAACATACTGTACTAGTACTATTACTATGCATCCTCAATGCATGCATAACCTAACCCTAACATACTGTACTAGTACTATTACTATACATCCTCAATGCATGCATAACCTAACCCTAACATACTGTACTAGTACTATTACTATGCATCCTCAATGCATGCATAACCTAACCCTAACATACTGTACTAGTACTATTACTATACAACCTCAATGCATGCATAACCTAACCCTAACATACTGTACTAGTACTATTACCATGCATCCTCAATGCATGCATAACCTAACCCTAACATACTGTACTAGTACTATTACTATACATCCTCAATGCATGCATATAATGGTGTACATTGGTCAAAACCAAAGTTATTAATTATTGAAATTCAAACAATTAATAAATATTCAACAATATTCTGACTCACCACATTTCCATCTGATGGGGAGGCATACTTTTGTGTACTCAATCTAACAAGGCCATCATTAAAAAGGAAAACTCTTAAAGGGTCACATGATGTCACCAAAACATAAATACGGAGGTCAAATTTGTAACCTTCCAATAAGAAAGGCCGATCTAGATACTCCTGAACAATTGTATGGTCTTGTTGTTGAATTCTCTCACCATTTCGAAATAAAGAAATGCTAGAAAAGAAAATTAATGGGAAAAAAATTTAATAAATCATAAATAAATCAGATATTTATATGTAAATGTCTTCTACTTTTGTGATAATATTGTTTATCATTCTACATTTAAACAAATACATTCTCATTGTGTACATGTTTATTATGTGTTATGTTATGTACCATTTTGAACTAAGAATATGATATATAAATGGATTGAATTGGACTTTCAACTTTTAAATAACACATGCAAATAAAACAAGTGGTTTAAACATTGTAAAATGTATTGATTTTATTTAGGAGTTTATTGTTTCATTGAGTGGAATGACTGTTTATTCAACGCTCAAAGTATAGTATACAAGTGTCTTTTATACTATATATATATATATACTTGTTTAAGAATAAATGAATCTATTATAATGTACAAGAGAGAGAGAGTTTGTGTGATTTTTGTTATATTTTTGCTACAGTACGCATTCATATACATGGTGTATCAAAATTGCCAGAATTGTACTAGGAAGGTTTAATACTACTGTAAATTTGAAAATCATTTGCCTCTAGTCTACAAAACAGAAAATAGTTTATTACGGTACAAATAAAAAGATCTGTAAAGCTCTGTCTAACACTAACTTTAACAAACTTTATGTGAAAAAAAAAGTGAGGTGCCCATACATGAACATGATGCCATATCAATACCATATTTGGGCATATCGCTACCATATTTGGACACATCACACTTTTTTGACAAACTATAGTTTGATAGTGTAGACAGAGCTTAACAAAGATGAATACATACCCTTGGCCCATTGAGCCATTCGAAGGTTTCACTATGAAAGTCTGCTTCTTATTTTTGCGTTTCAGTTCTCGTACGTAACATTGAAATGCACTGTATTCCGCGGGAAAGATCCAGGTTTTGGGAGAAAAATTGTATTCATGTGGATGTACCTTCATCATTCTATGTAAAAATAATAATAATAATGATATTACAAATAAAGACAAATTGTATTTGAGTAAATTATTTAGAAACTTTTAAGAATACAGTAGATCCCCTACTTAGGGACACCACTATTAATAAGGGGACACTTTCTTGTGAAACAAACTAGTGGCAGTAATATATACACTGCAGCCAACCCTTATCCAGGGGACACTTTCTTGTGAAACAAACTAGTGGCAGGCAGCAATATATACACTGCAGCCAACCCTTACCCAGGGGACACTTTCTTGTGAAACAAACTAGTGGCAGGCAGCAATAAATACACTGCAGCCAACCCTTATCCAGGGGACACTTTCTTGTGAAACAAACTAGTGGCAGGCAGCAATATATACACAGCAGCCAACCCTAATATCCAGGGGACACTTTCTTGTGAAACAAACTAGTGGCAGGCAGCAATATATACACTGCAGCCAACCCTTATCCAGGGGACACTTTCTTGTGAAACAAACTAGTGGCAGGCAGCAATATATACACTGCAGCCAACCCTTATCCAGGGGACACTTTCTTGTGAAACAAACTAGTGGCAGGCAGCAATATATACACTGCAGCCAACCCTTATCCAGGGGACACTTTCTTGTGAAACAAACTAGTGGCAGGCAGCAATATATACACTGCAGCCAACCCTTATCCAGGGGACATTTCTATTAGTATTTAGAGGACGCGCTGATTTGTGTCCCAAAGGTGTCCCCTTAATAGTGGTTCTACTGTATGGTCTTCTTTGTGTTCATCTGGAATAAACCAATTTCTTATCCACCACTTACAGTAACTGTACATCTTTAATAATGTTTATGTAAAACTAGATTAAATAAGGCCACTAAATGACTTACTTTACTCCTTATTTAATTTTTCTGACAATATTGAAGTTTATAACTTGCGTAACATCCGAAATATAATAATTCCATTTTGTAAGACCACATCATATCGTTTATCTTTTGTCCCATCTATTATAACACATTGGAATGAGTTAAATAATGAAATAAAAAATTCCTCATTTCTTGTTGAGTTTAAAAAATTGCTACTGAAATCCAATTTGTTTGAAACAAAAAAACGTTCTTATTATGATACAGGTGATAAGAAGATTAACCAAATTCACACTAGAATCCGACTTGGTTTCAGCTGTCTCAATTCGCATTTATTCTTACATGGACTTCGGGACAATCCAAATTGTACTTGTGGCTTTAATGTTGAGAATCCGCTTCATTTCTTATGTTACTGCCCTAATTATAATACACAAAGAGATATTCTACTTGTAAGCGCTAACTCAATTATTGAGGATATCTTAGCCAAGGATTTTTCTTTAACATTTAATTTTACATTTTTAAGTGAAATTTTTATTTTTGGTTCCGATCTTCTTTCGAATTGTGAAAATGCTTTATTATTTTATTATGTACAACAATTTCTTGTTAATTCTGGAAGATTTAATTGATGTTTCTGTTAGTTATTTTAAAATGTTGTATTTGTTAATCTGAGGCGCCTTGAAGCTAAGATGGTTCCATCTTGTAAGGCGCCTCTGTGTAATATACTGAATAAAAAAAAAAAAAAAAAAAAAAAATGACTTACTTTGCTAAATTTCTTGCGAGACAGTCTTTGCGGCAGATCTCACCCATGGCAGGAAAATGATTAATTCTCTACAATGACAAATAAAATGGTTTTCAATTAATGATTCAAATGATACATTTGCATGTCTGTAAATCTTCATTGATACAAGCTGTTTTAAGTACAAGAGGCAGGATTTATATGTTCTTTAAATGCTGTAGTGCTAAAAAAATGTTATACAGCACCATCTGTTATTGCCATTGCAGCGACTGGCAGTAGTGTGCTGAAACTAATTTGCTACTTTCTATTTGTTTCTTTTTTTTTGTCAAACTAGTTTGATAGTGTAGACAGAGCTTTAGATTTATGCAATAAAATACTAACCTGATATGGTTTTAATTCCGCTATTCTCTCGTTTGGAACGGCTGTGTCATTCCAGAACAAAAAACTAAAGACAAAAGTGAGAAATTGTATTTATCAAATTATTGCCATATCTTAGGTATAACTTACAATTAAAAATGAAGAGGAAAATATGAAACTCTTTTTGGTTAATAATCATGTAACATAATTGATTAACGATAACCACCACATGCAATTTTCTCATAAGTTCAATATCAAATATTGAAAGTTATACTTATATATAAATACAAAAGCAGCAAAAGAGCTGTAGGTTTGAGCTTTATATGAGCTTTGAATAATTGATTATTTTTAAAACAGTACTTACCACGAAGGGTCTTCATCTAAATCTGATAAATTACCAAACTCATGTGCAACTTTCCGGACTGGAAAAAATATAAAAAAAGTTTAATGGGGAATTGTAAAAACAATACAGTATAGTAGTCAACTGTTGCAAATCATGATATGACTTTTATTGTATGGTACAAAATAGATGAATACCAGATTTGTCAAAATATGCAATAATTCTGTCCGGTACTGTACTAAGAATCATAATTATATTATTTTATTTATGTAATGGTATGAAGTTGATCATAAATTCTGAAGTTAAAGCATGAATATCATTCAATACATGTTTACAGTAAAACATTCAGTAAACCTAAAAAACACAAAACACATTAATTATTACCAATTTCATATTTTGTAGCCGAGACATTTAAAGATATTAACAATTTCCGCCTCTTGGTTTTCTTTCTTGTTGTATGGTGTCGACTTTTGGTCGCAAATTGACTTCTATTTTCAAGCATGTCATCTCTCCTCGCTTCTATTTTCCTATCTGACAATTCATCTAAGGAATAAATGATGTAAGACTGATTAAAGTAAAAACATTAATCTCAATCTATATTCATGCATGTTAATATTAAAACACAGTAAATATTACTTGTTAAATGTTTATTACATTATATATACTTAACACACAATTAATGGTGAATATTATATTATAATAATTATGCTCTAAATAATCCAATATATTGCAGGTCAATCAACAACAACCACTTGTTGGTACTGTATCTATAATATGTATTTGTATTGTATGATCATGGAAAATTATCTAATTTTATAGCTCCATGGTATGATACAGTAACACATGTGATTCCTATACCATGTTAAGTTAGGATTAATACTGCATTACATCACATGTGACATTTTGCTCTACAGTACTTAATGTACGATACACAGTAACTTGTTATACTGTACACACACAATACGTTTTCTAAGATTGTTTACAGTATGATATAGGACAAATTGTATATACTCTACTTAGCAAGAAGCCTACAACAATCAACAGAGCTTTCAAAACTTTTTTTATGTTAGTCCACCAGTCGCCTTTTTTTATTTTTGCCCAAGTTTACAAGCAGTATACAGTACGTATGAAATGCAATATGTAAAAATGTATCTTTTTACTAATATTAAGTCAAAACTCCATCTAGAACCTAGACTTATCTTCTATTATGATACAGGGTACTAATTAATGAAGTAATTATACTGTTGTATTTACTTGTGTTTTGAATGCTGACATCATCTCCACTGTGATTCACACCTCCCCCTTCAATACCTCCGGATGTTGAAGGCATCTTTAACTTTGTTATACAACACTTAATGTTGCACTAATGTTCATCTTCAAAGGTCACTTGTGTTAACCATTTGATAACCAATAATGCACTGCAAATCAAAAATATTTTTTATTTAGAAATTTAACAAATATTAATGAAATGAAACATTTTTCACTAGAGAACTATTTCAAATTAAAAAAACATTGCACAAAGTAAAAGTGTAATGTATCCACAGTATCTGTCATTTAAAAGGAAAATTGTTTGCTTGACCACTTTCTGGTTGTGATGTATTGTAGTACTGTAACTGATGGTGTACAGTTACACAATACTCAATAAGATCCGTTGTCAATCAAAATTTATGAAATATTAGATCTATTGTATATTAAAATTTGCATTTTGTTAATTGTAAGGTTCAATACAAAGACGTCAAAAGTGCAATCTTGCAGTATTCATTAAGCTATTTGACAAAAAAAGTGTGATATACCCAAATATGGTAATGATATGCCCAAATATGGTAGTGATAGGACATCATCCTGTCTATACATGGGCACATCACTTTTTTTTGTCACATAAAGTTTGATATAAATAAAGAGCTTAAGAAACATGTGTCATTGAAAAAATAACAAGTGTTCATGAATACAGTGATGAGCAATCAAAATAGTTGCCTTGGAAACAGATAAACAAACTTGGAAACCGTTTTATTGGAAAGAGAAACAATAATACTTGCAAGAAGCACATTGTGTTTGTGATGCTTAAAATGATTAAGTAGGACATGTTGAATTAACACAATCACTATGGAGACATCATGAACTGACTAGATACTGTAGATATCAGTATTAGCATGGCAGCCATGAAGAAATTTTGAAAACTATAAAAAAAATTGTCTGATGTAGGGAATCTATATTTTTGCTAGTGAGGTACAGTATAGAAAAAAACAGTAACACACTAATGTTTCCTACTAACTCCAAATTGTCTGATGCAGGGAATCTATATTTTCGCTAGTGAGGTACAGTATAGAAAAAAAACAGTAACACACTAATGTTTCCTACTAACTCCAAATTCTGATTGTTATTGACAATGTTCCCCGTTTAATGAAATGCAACTTGCAACCAAATGAAACTAAATTTAAAAGTCGATCAGAACTGGAGTAACAAAGTTATGCTGTGTTTTATACCAAAACCTGATACCAGCTAGCAGCTATTATGATTCAAGATTATTTATTGATCCATAAACTGAACATTTTACTTTTTTTTGGCAATTATACATTTAAACTGAAAATACATTAAAACATCAAAATACTAAAAAATGAAGTGATAATATAGATAAAAAGTATTCTTAAAAACAAGAATATACTTTATAAAATGTTAAAACTTTAATTAAATGTTTTAATACTAATTAACGTGTTGTTATCATTAAAATAAAAAATAAATTCTGGTAAAAAAGTATGCCTCTGTGATTGTTTTAAATAAAACAATTTACAAAACAGAATGGTTTAACTGTATTGTTCCTAATGTGAAGTAAATACACTCCAACTTTATCACAATTAATAGGTGATACAAATAAACACTAAGATGCTGAATTACTGACTGTCATCCAGTGACACAATAGACCCCCAGGGGGTTGTGTATCATAACAAAAGCCATTGTATTTGACATTGCAAAGCACAATAAAGGGCTATTTTCTCAGGTTTAAGTATTGAGTAATTATAGGCTTGAGCATACAGTAAATTTTTAATAACTACATTTTTAAATGATGAAGGTTAAATCTCATGCTCTTTGAGGTACTGTATTGATTGGCCTTCTTTTTGTAATCCACAAAACAAGAATGTTATTATTTCCCTTTGTTGTATCTTCTCTTTAGAACAAACGCCCATCTTTTGTCAAACATTCATCCTCTTTTGATTCATTTAAAAAACTCATTTATAGCATTTTCAGGATACAATGGGCACCTATTTATTTTTATTGCCACAATTTTTGATTATCATAATATTCATCTACTTGCTTGAATAAGAATAAGATATTGCTCTTCTCAAATACTGTAGCTACCAAAAAGTCTAAAAATAAATTAATATTAAAAGACAAACATTCCAAATTCTGCTTTATTAAGTCTGAAAATCAGACATTATTTTCCACTGGTATTGTGGGAGAATGTGACTCGTGACAAAAAATGAGTTTTCTTGGCTTTTTGTATTGTAAAGAAATGCTTCATTCACATGAAAGTCTCAGCAAATAAAACAGAATCACAGATGAAATATTAAATAAAAACAGACTAGTCGGTATACTACTCGGTGTAGATACGCTAACTGATTCATAACAACTCTGAGAACACTATTTAGACTTGTTTAAATACAATGCATGCAGCCAAACGTCATAAGTGTACATTCTTAATCGGATACGCATACCGGTTATAGCCCCAAAAAGTATACATAATTATTAAGCAATTATTGTGATTGTAAAACTTGCACTGAAAAGTTATTAATAATAATTATTTATCGTATAGTAGGCCTAGCTCTACTTACCCAACATTGACAAAACAAAAGTAATTCATTTTTTTGTAGTACTAGCCTAGTAGCCTATAGGCCTAGCACTAGCAGTAGTCAACCGTCAACGCGGATTAAATTAATTTTTTCAACTTCTATGCCCACACCATCACCAACAACATACAGTACATACAATGAAATAATTCCCATCAACAACGTACCTCACCTCGAACACTTGACAACATCTATCTAGCTATATGGGATGACTAGGCCTAGGCTGAAATGTTAGGCCTGGCCTAGGTAGCGTAGCCGTATATAGTGTGACAACAGCAGCAGTCGGACTCTGACCGCGATGGATGGACTCACCCACTCACTGGCACTGATGATGCAGATTAGTGTTTGCCACTGTTGTATTTAACCTGCAGGCTGGATGTAATCCCTGCTTTTATGAGGTGTTAATGAGGCACTATAAGACGTATAAACACAAGTTACATTCCACTTAATAAATTGATCGATATGTATCGATTATAATAGTTTAACAACAGGCTGACCTCGAAATCGCAATTACCCCGTCCCCATCATATCTCTCTACATCTTGTTTGTAAATAATTAAGTCGTCGCGTCCGCCGCGCCGCCGTACGTCCAACAATCAATGTGTGTCTCCCTTAGTTACCGTAAAAATAGGTGGCGCTAGATCACACATCACATCACACATCACATCACACAGAGAGACGTAATAATTATGCCAGAATCGGTGGGGAAATATCCAATGGTGATCCTGTTTTAAACTCTAATGGTGTACGGCTATTGAATTTTTGTGACAATTCAAACTTAGCTATTTTAAATTGTAGTGATCATTGTACGGGGAAATTTACATGGTTCAGGAATAACTTGCAAAGTACAATTGATTACATGTTATGCTCTAATAGTGTACTCAATTGTGTAAATGAATTTATTATTGATGACGACAGGGTGATGGGCCTTGGGAGTGACCACAATGTCCTTCTCCTTAAATTATATATTAATAATATCTATCATAAAAATATTAATTATCAAAATAGCATAATATGTTGGAATATCCAAAGGAATCAAGATTTTTCTTTGTTTAAGCAACACATTCGGATATTGTTTCGTGAATGGGATGCAGATTCTTTTAATGATGTTAATTGTCTTTGGGATTCATGGAAAAATAACCTTATATTGGCCGCGACAAAGGGTATAGGAATTAAGAAAAATAATGTTAACATTAAATGCAACTCTTGGTTTGATGAAAATGTCGATGCGGCTATTAAAGATAGAAGGGAAGCATCGCGTCTTCATCGTAGATGGGCTAAGGGTCTCGACCCCAATAAGAATGGTGATGATTTATGGAAATCTTACCAAGAGAAACGGTCTTATGCTAAAGAACTGATTAAAACTAAAATAACTGAAATGCGTGTGAATAAGTCTATTGAATTGGCAAACAAAGGTGGACGTAACTGTAGCGATTTTTGGAAACTGTTAAAAGGCAGTAATCGTAACCAGCCTGTTAGTTGTATCCAAAGACCAGATTCTAGTGAAATAGTCTCCGACGAAAAGGAAATGAACCAAATAGCCCTTGATTACTGGCAAACATTAGGAAAAACTAATTTGGCCGAAATTGATGAACGAACTAAACAAATTAATACCTTTATTAATAACATTAGAACCACAAAAAATGCCCACAACGACAATGATGAATTTCTCTCAGATGTTGAATTGAATTTAGATATTGTTGAAACCGCAATTTTAAGGTCAAAGAACAATAAATCACCTGGAATTGACACGATCACTAATGAAATTTAAAAAAATGGTGGTCAATGTTTGAATATGTCAATCCTTTCTTTATTTAATAGAATAATTGCTTTAGAAAAAGTTCCAAATGACTGGAATAAAAGTATTATTGTACCCGTTCATAAACAGGGGGACCGCAGGGATCTTAATAACTACAGGGGGATTTCCCTTACTCCATGTATCTCGAAAATATTTAACCGAATCATTTCAAACAATATTTCTGACTTTCTGGAAGATAAAAATGTGTTGTCAGAAGTACAGGGAGGGTTTAGACCTTCGCGACGATGTGAGGATCACATTTACCCTCAAAAGCATAGCTTCCTGTCGTCTGCTTGAAGGAAAAAAAACCTTCATGGCTTTCTTAGATTTTAAAAAAGCATTCGATACGGTTTGGAGGGAAGGAATGCTAATGGCAGCATGGAATATTGGGATTAGAGGTAGGCTATGGAAATTAATCGATAGTTTATATCACGATGTGCAAGGTAAAGTAAGATTTGGTAAAATAGACACTAAATTCTTTAATATTGATGGAGGAGTTAAACAGGGATGTGTTTTATCACCGACTTTGTTTTGTATTCTTATGCACGAGTTTACCAAATTACTCAAAAAACATGATCTAGGTGTTCGTATTTATAATGTATGCATGGGTAGCCTTTTTTGGGCAGACGACGTTGTACTTATGGCAAACAATGAAAATGATCTGAGTGAGATGCTCAATCTAGCATCTAAATTTGCAAAGTCATGGAAATTAAATTTTAATCATGAAAAGTCGAAGGTCCTTATTGTTGGACAGCGCATAAACAATAAGATGTGGAAATTGGGCGAACAATATATTTCTGAGGTTGAAACCTATAAATATCTTGGTACTTTCATCTCATCATTTTCACATCGACCAAATCATCAATAAAGGCAATAGAGTCATTGCTTATATTAAGTCAATTATAGACCGATTTGATAATTTTAGTAGAATTTTCTATGGTGACATTCTATGGAAAACAATTGCTCTTCCTACAATAAATTATGCTTGTTCAGTGTGGGTTAGCCAAAGCAGGAAAGATATTGATAAAATTGAGTCACTTCAATTACAAATGGCGCGGTACATCTTAAAAGCTAGTAGAAATACACCTAAAGAGGCCTTGTATGGGGATTTAGGGTGGGTTCCAATTAAAGTTATTCAAGATATATCTAGAGCCAAATTTATTAATTATGTAATGAACATGGATAAACACCGTTGGCCTAACTTTATGCTTAATACGTGTCTAAGTTCAACTACAAATGTAGAACCACGCTATAAACTGATTCCCAGTTTTGCTAAGACGTGTGCGTCTATTAATATGGACATTGACTCAATTTTCGAAACTTCCTACCTTGGCAATGACCCTGATAGTCATTGGGTTAAGAGATTTAAAGAGTTGATGCATGACACAAACATTGCATTTTGGAAAAGTGAAATGCTAAGAAAATCGTCACTTCAGACATACTCTCTTATTAAGTCTAATCCGTGCCTTGAAAAATATTTATTGGATTGTACAGACTTTCTAGGATCTAGCCTCAAATTCAAACTACGTTCTAACACCCTTCCTTTAGGTCACAGGAGTTGTAAGTGGCTTCCTGAATATGATGGTATCTGTAAAATGTGTAAGAATGGTTTAGAAGACATTCAACATTTTCTATTCACATGTAACCAACTCAATGGCATAAGGATTGAAGAATATACCAAATTAGAATATATGTTAATCGATATCAATCATTTAGATGTATGGGAAAATTTTATCTCTGGTGACCTGAACACCAAATTAAATCTTGTATTAGGTGGAACTGATAACTACTATCATTATATGTATGACGTCGAATCCATATCAAATATCTTTGATTGTTACTGTAAGCACTATGTTAAAAGAGCTTGGGAACACAGATGTATTGTTCTAGGCGAGTAATGTTCATATCAATCAAACTAAATGATTGATATCTATCTCACTAAATGATTGATATCTATCTCATTATAGTGTTAGGTCTACATTGTTGTTGCCCAATTCATTTTATATTGTACAGTTCCTACCTAGTATTCTATATGTTTATTTCTTGTAATTTTGTATTTTTAGGTGTCAGTTCAATGGTATTGTAGTTACTGTAGTTGAATTGTTTTGACATGTTGACCTACGTCGACTTTTTATTGTAATTGTTATTTTCTATATCATGTTTTTTTTTTTTTTGTGTATATTTCTCTTGGATGCACCTTCCATTTGGTCGAGTGCCACTGTTGTAAAAGTGTAATCTCCAAATAAATTATTATTATTATTAATAAGCCGAAATGAATTCCATACAACTTTGTTGACCATGACCATGGACCAGGAGGTATAAATATTTTATACCTCCATGGTCGGACCATCAAACCGTTTATTTTGTCTTTTTTGGCCTATATGTGAAATAATTATTTTTGGTTTTTTTATACAATATTCAAAACTTCAAAAAAGTTGTTGAACTGCCATAAAAACATGCTTTCTGTCCAATCATGCGTGCAATAAGTTGTTGATTGGTTAATTGGAATTTGGCGTCCATCGCGTCGAGACGCTTGTTGATTTTCGATAAAGTGTTTGTGTTTTCGCAGCGGCGAGAGTGCAAACAAGACGCCTAGGAAGTGGCTTATTTACCCGATCCAAATTCTGGAATGAACGACAGTTGGCCTACAGTGTGGCCTAGCATATTTTAGAGTTTAGCCTCAACTTAGTCAGATGCATTTACAGAAATGCCAAGAAAAGCTTTACGTCTGAGTGTTGATTTAAATGTTCATGCTGTAAGATTATTATTTATTTTCAATGACCTGCTGAAATAAAATTATTAAATTTAAAAAAATTTGTTTTTGCTCTATCATATCAATAATGCTAGGCCTCTATGGTAGTAGGGAATGATTTAAACGTCAACAATGATAATACACTTTTATATAGGCCTAGGATAAAGTACTTAATAAAGATGAGTAGACCTAGGCCTATAGTATCTATAACTTAGTATCTATCTCACTCAATCTGGCCTACCGAACTATTATTATAATTATTAATTATTTATTCCTAACCTGATGATCAGTGATGGAATAGGCCTATGTAATTTTTGTTTCAGCCTGGCCCTAGCTAAGCTGGTATGCATCTATTTGACGAACTAGCTACAGCCTACAGGCATTGTCTAAAATAGGATTTACAGGATGGTCGGCTGCCCTATCGTATACTCCTTTGGGAGGGAGAGCTGACACTGTTTGCTGCTGTAGCACTGAAATAAACCGCTGATTATTATTTTTTCTTCAACAGGTCACATGCCCTGGTTCTGTATTGTCAAGTCGTGAAGATGTATACCTTCAAGTTACCATGCTTGGCCAGCAGAGGCGCACATTGTGTCTTCCTCCTGTTTTCCCATTTCTTTTTCACCAAGTTTTGTCATTTGACAGGGTACAGTATGTTTGGTTTTCCCAGATGTTCCAACCTCCAACAGATTTGATGTGTTTTAAACTTATCACAAACTACCTTGTGCAATCGCACATAAATAAATAATAAATAAATTGTTTTTTTCAGTTAGAGGTGCATTGCACATTCTAGCAACTGATCTGATGTAATTATCTATTAAATACAGAAATTAACTAAAGTTGAGACCTGAGTAGACATGGTTTTGAACATTTTTTGTTATCAAACACCAACATTTTGAAAGATTTTGATAATATTTGGAAGATTGGATGAAACGGGAGGTTTGGAACATCTGTTGTCCTCTCTATACTCATAACTCCATGCTATACTCTTACAAGGGAAGAGTGAAATTACATTCTTCCCTGCTCTTACTGTACATTCTGCTGTCAATTACGGTACATAAAATGTTGGCATATTCCAAAATCTGTGTGGTGGCACAGATAAAGGACTAAGGCATGTAAGGTAGCTGCCACCCAGTCAAGATGGAATAAAGCCCATTTTGTAGAGTGTGTATATTTCATTTTTTCAAGTGGCAATGGACATTAAATATCAGTGCTCAAGCAATTGTTACAGTGAGTGGATGTGTACCTGAATGCCATTCATTATGTTGTCAAGTTAAAAAATATATATATGATTGAAGATGAACACACATAAAACAATTGCTCTTCATGGTTATTTGTTGTACTAATATTAAGGCTCTGAGGCCTACTCATTTAAATATGTCGTAAGTGTAGCATGCATTTTAAAATTTCAGACGTTCACAAACTGTATGGATCCAGCACACATGACCTATGTCTTAGAGGCAGAAACTGTGATAATTGAATTAATCCAACTTCCACCTGACTACTATTCAGAAGGTCAGCTTCTAGCCTACTATCGTACATCTGCCAGGGATTTCCTCTATCCTGAGAACACATTGACTCCTGCGTATGCTGATGCTGATCGTGAACTCCTATTGAAGAAAACAGTTTGGTTCAATGTAAGTAGGCTCAAGGCAATTTAACAACAGGACACTGAGCTTGCCTTGCCAAGATAGGAACTCGTAACAGTCCTTTGATCTTATGTTTGGCTGCGACAAATACCACATTTACTGTACTATGCACATATTCTCCGCGGCGCAGTGTCTGTTAAGATGCCACAGATAATCCCTTTGATCTCCTGAACTCAGCATTCTGTTGTTAGATTGCCTTGGTAAGATTGCTTTTAAAATAAATTAAATAATAATAGTTAGTACAGTAATAATATCCCTACCATTCCTTAATAATTTTAGGCCTATATCATTTGAATGCTCAATATTTTTTTATGGTATCTATTTTTAAAAGAAATTTTGTTTGTAAATTTATTGTATAAAACTTACATCCATTGTATACATAAATGGATTGCACACACATACTGTATAATCAATCTAGTATCTATTTTATGTACAGGGGATTTCATCCAAGCTTGAGTTCTCCTGTGTGACAACAGTGCGTGACTGTATACATACATGGAATGCACACACATACTGCATAATCAATCTAGTATCTATTTTATGTACAGGGGATTTCACCCAAGCTTGAGTTCTCCTGTGTGACAACAGTGCGTGACTGTATACATAAATGGAATGCACACACATACTGTATAATCAATCCAGTATCTATTTTATGTACAGGGGATTTCACCCAAGCTTGAGTTCTCCTGTGTGACAACAGTGCGTGACTGTATACATAAATGGAATGCACACACATACTGTATAATCAATCTAGTATCTATTTTATGTACAGGGGATTTCACCCAAGCTTGAGTTCTCCTGTGTGACAACAGTGCGTGACTGTATACATACATGGAATGCACACACATACTGTATAATCAATCCAGTATCTATTTTATGTACAGGGGATTTCACCCAAGCTTGAGTTCTCCTGTGTGACAACAGTGCGTGACTGTACGTCTGCAACATACCATGAGTTTAAATCATTATCAGTTCAAAACCCTGTAGAGAGAATTGTATCTGTAACACCTGCCAAAGCAAGAGGAAGGACCAAAAAGAGGTTAGTTTTTACACACATCCAAAAGCAAATTTAATTGCCAATTATAGATCAAAGAACTACAGTATTGATTCTTTGAAAAAAAAAAGATTGACTACAGTATGTTCATTAAATTTGGAAAAGCAACAAAAGGTGCCACTACAAATTAAAGCACACCTGAAGACTGGTATATGTAAAAATAATTGATTTGATATTCAACCGAAATTTATGTGTGTCTAATGACATTTTGTGTTAAAGAATTGTAAATTTGTCTAATGAAAACATTCTATTGTTTTTAAGAACCAAAAGTTATGAATTAGCAACATCATCTTCCCGTATGCGATCACCACAAAGACATTCAAGCAACAGTAAACGAAAACCAAAGACAATCAACAGTACTCCGCCACAAGATGGTAGACCTCCATTCTTTTATAAAAGAGTAAGTTTATCCTGATTTCTTCAATCAATTTGTCACTTCAAATGTATTCAAGCTTGTATTAATTATTCATACTGTATTTTGTTTTTACAGGTAGACACAAAAAACAGAGCAGTGTCTCCATCCAGAGCAAGGTCCTTGTCTCCACGGCGACCAGCCTCTGCTCCTTCTAAAAGTCTTCGGAAATCAAATGGCACAATTACACGTATGTCTGTTGATAACTGTCTTGTTTTTCACAATCCAATTATTAAATTTTAAATGAAAAGTGCTTTTGCAATGCTTATATGTTATTTTAAAATCAGTGTTAACATCAGTATATCTATAGTGTCTGATATAAGTGAATTTGTTAACCTGGAAAACTTTTAAAAGGTCTGTAAAGCTCTATTTCTACTATCAAAATGTGACAAAAAAAATGTGATGTTCCCATATTATGAATACTGTGATGTCTTATCACTACCATATTTTGACATATCACTACCATATGTAGACACATCACTACCATATGTAGACACATCAAACTTATTTTGTCAAACTAGGTTTAGTGTAGACAGAGATTAGGCCACAATTTCCTTATATTTCCTTCTTATTTTTAGTAGTTCTGAGGTGACTGTAAATGCTTTCAATTTATCCTCCATGATGTACTCTTTATATGATCGATCATGCAAATACTTTTTTCTTTATAGGATATGTATCTGAAAATGATTGCACAATTTGTAGAGTATATAAGCGTTACTATGGTCACCGTTACTGGGGACATCGGTACAACTACCATCCAAATAATGGAATCCGATATGATACGGTGAGAATGTACAAATGTCTTTATTCAATAAGTTTACAGAAATTCACACAACTATAATATTAAACCTTCTGTAAACTTTAGCTTATTGATATAGAACATACATCATGTAGAAAATGTATTATACCTGCAAAGCCATCTGTAAACTTTAGCTTATTGATATAGAACATGATGTAGAAAATATATTATACCTGAAAAGCCAGGCAAACTAAGCAAATACTCCCTCAGAACCCCATTAGTTCATAGACGACCATACTGTATGTGACTTTTGTAATTTTGTTTACAGTTTGAAGAAAATAGAAGGAAGGCTCTGGACCTTGTTAGCTTATCAACCATCAGTGATGACACTCAGGGTGAGGAGTAATAGATATAAAAATAAGAAACCTTGTAAAATAACTTACTTATGAAATTTTCTATTCAATCTATAACATAGCCCTCTACATTCCCAAAAGGGGATTTATATCCTGATGGGGCCCCTTATGCTTGTTTCTCACTAGGATGCAATGCAAGTATGTACAAGCAACATATTGACGCAAAGTGTTGTGTAAACATAACCCCTGTAAGTCACAAGTTTGAACCGACACCTTTTTCTACTTTGCATATGAGCAACACTGATGATTTAACTTCTTTCTAGTGGGAACCAAACTTTGCAGAAACTTAAACAAATAGTGTTTTGTTACAGAAATTCTTGAAGATATGAACCAGTTGAGACTCAGTAGTATAGTGAGGACATCACCTGGTGTAGATGTTGAGTATGGTCGACTGCCTTACTCTCCTCGCTCTCCTAGACGAGCTCGAACAAGGTCACTAAGTCCTACGTTAATGAAACCTACTCTACGTCAGAGATTAGGAGACTATTCATTGAACACTTCACACAACATTAGGAATAAAATTAGTAGAGCTTTGGAAAAAAATTTTGAGGTAAATTTATTTTTATTTGTCTTTGAAGTTCAGCTTGATGCAAACATTATTATTAATAATAATTAGCACTGCGCATTATTACCCCGGTCATTTTTTGGATCAAACACGTATGGAAACGTACTCTCATAATAATGCAGCTAGTAATCAGTGCAAAGTTGTGTCTTGATCTAACCTGCACCCATTTTATACACCTGAGTGGAGAGAGGCAAATGTAAGTAAAGTGTCTTGCCTAAGGATACAAGCTATGCGGTGAGAGTTGGATTCGAACAACGATCTCATGATCAGTAATCCAATATCTAACACACTGCGCCACATGCCCTCACTATCCAGTCATTAACATTCAGGAATTAAAGCATGTATTATATTTTTGTATTTTCTGTCTTCAGTCGGTGGATGTTGACGATATATCTTCAATAGCATCAGATGAAGCCCTTGTTGCTCTTAGGTCATCAGTATCCCCATTAAAACAAAGTGTTCTTGATAGGTCATTCAACAGGAGGTAAAATACACAGTTCTTAATCTTTCAGGTTTGTTTTTTCTGTTGCATTTAATTTATTTTAGTTTTATTTTTATTTCTCTAATATTTGTTTTACTTGTTATTTATGTTAATCTTATTTCAGTGTTTGTTTCTTTCAACTACTGCACATTGTAACTGTCACTAACAACTATTTGAAACATTAAACTATATTGTTTTTATTTAATTACCAGTTCATTGTTGTATATACTTAATACTTTCTGTACAGAATATTTCACTTATTTTGTAGTTAAAAATGTAAAGCTACAGTAACTACAGTAGTCTATTCTGAACTTTGAATCACTGAAGACAAACTCTGACCTTATATCATTATTTTATTGCATTGTACAGTATTTTATAATATTTTACTGTCTGAGTCTATATAAATGTTTTGAAACTAAAGTTTGAAATATAGAATAATAATGGCTTTCCTCACTTTATTTTATATTATATGAAAACCAGAAATTCTTCAAAATTCAGAATTGTTCCATAGATTCTTAAATTATTTCTTATTTAGATTTCCATAAAACCAGACATTTTGGGTGTCCAGATTTGGTAGTACATATTAAATTCATTGTAAAGCACTGTCTACACTATCAAACTAGTGTGATGTGCCCAAATATGGTAGTGATATTCCCAAACATGATAGTGATATGACATCATCATGTCCATCATATATGGGCAATCACATTTTTTTGTCATAAAGTTTGATAGTGTAGACAGAGCTTAACATGAATTTGTGAAAATTTGTTATCTTTGTAGTGTTTCATTTCATGTGGACAATGGAAGTTACTGGAGTCAAAATGGTCCTTATCTAACTGGCAGAAGCAACCGTCAGTTATTTGACGATACCTTAAGTAAGATTTATCGACGAACATACCGGAATTTGAAAGCTTGAGAATTGATTTTTAAAATCCAGTAACTATTATTAAGTATATATTATAGTAAACTGTGGTATTTATAATGTTTATGCATTTAATATAATTTAGAAAACTGTTGTATACAACAATGTTGTTATTGTGCTTGTGTGTATTAATATTGCATTGATGTATTATTTGCCAAGATATGCAGTTTTATCAAATTAAAACCAACTTTTAACAGGGTCCATACACTTTTTCAATTGTTATTACTTTCCATGAAATTGACTCTTTGTATTCTAGCCAAAATTGACAAGTTAAAATGCAATACAATTAATTGTATAAATGATGTCTATAAAAAATGTTTGGTTCGTCTTGTATTTTTCTTGCTGTAACTTCCCATGACTTGTCAAGAAAGTCAAATTTTACATAACTTTCTAGGCCTGGAAAATATTTTAGTAAATTCCAGGTTAATAGTTGTATTGAAGATGTTTTAATCTCAGGAATATTGGTGTACAAAACTGTGTCATCTGCAAAGGTTTTTGTCATTCTTCTTCTACTCATTTTAATGTTCATTTTAACATTTGTTAAAGTAACATTTATGAAACGCACATATCCACCAAATGATCCCCATTTAATCAATCAAATCAATCAATGACTGTTTGGGACATTGATTTGAGAGAATAAAGTTCTGTCTACACTGTCAAACTTGTTTTACAACAAAAGTGTGATGTGCCCAAATATGGTAGTGACATGCCCAAATATGGTGATGATATGACATCATCATGTCCATCACATTTTTGTGTCACAAACAATAGGGCATTATAGGATGAGATGGCTTGTTTTTGTTGTGAATTGTGTGCATATATAATACTCTACTGAAATACAGTAATATTGTAGCTTTCAATATGTGTTGAATAGTGTTTGATTTAAAATTGACACCCACTAGGGTCAACCTCTATTCAAGAGATAGATACTTTGATTGGTCATGATAGTGTCCACTGATTAGGGGTTTTATTGTATTCTTGTTTTATATTTTAAAGATTTAAATGTGTTTTTAAGTGTACAGTATATACTTTACTCACGTTTTACTGAGGTATTTTTGTTATTTATTACAGTAGCATATTATATGAATTTAATTATTGTGTAGTCTGGGTGAATTTCAGTATCAAAATATGTACTATTATAATAACATGTATTTTATTCTATTCTTTTTAATGATGAATAAATTAATGAAATGGAAAATGAACAATTATTGTCATAATTTTATCAAATGTTAAATTTAAAATACATATTGTACTCTTCATATAGTGTTTTATATTTAAAAATAACAGAATGTGTGTGTGATTTGTCATTTATGGCTGAATAAAATTTATATTTTGATTGGTTGAATTGCTTAGTTTTTTCTTTTCTATGCTCTGGTCTTTTGGAGTGTAAGAATAAAATCATATTGCACTTTTACATATAGTTTTTATCTTCAGATTTTAATACAACTGGTATGATATAAATCAAGACAATCTATTGTATAGCGCCATCTGAATTTATTGGTGGCTTGTTACAATATTATACATATTATTAATATAATCAAAAATATATGTTTACATCAATATAATAAAATGCTGTATAAATTGGTATATATATCTTGGAATTCGTATAATACTGTACAATGCATTGTAAAATTGTCAGCCTCTTATGTTTCACTTTATATACTTCTGTTGTACAAAGGCTTAATCGAAACTAAAAAATACTAACTAAATTTTTGTATGTAATTATATAATTTGCTTAAAGAAAAACAAAATTAAATTACTAATATTTTAAAATAAAAATTACAGCAAAACAATTTTGTGCCCATTACAATTTTTACAAATATACTTTTAATAGAAAGTAAATAATCTAAAAAAATGTTACTGTTTTAAAATTGTACAACATTATTCATAATAATTTTATGACATATACTGTACTTTAGAATAAACTCTCTTAACATCTATATGGCTGTGATTGAAGAGTTGTAAATACGATTTCTTTATTTTTATGTTTACTTGCCAAAAAACAATAGGTTTTGAAGTTTTATAGAGAAGATTTTGTACGTGAAAAAAGAATTAAAGCTATATTCTACCTCAAATCCTATGTTGATACCTAGGACTACAAAGCTGAATACCACATTCATTAGAATAAAACGTCCCGTGGCATTTATTGTTCGGGGTTTTTTTTAGTGGGGAGTTAAACTCATTTAGTCAAAGCGGGGCTTTTATTCAAACAAATAAATTATTTCTCAAATGATTCAGAACAGTGTACTAGGATTTGTACTCTATACTCTGTACCACTATTATGGTGGTGATTATACATTATTATACAGATTTAACATAATGCGAACATTAAGGTAGATATAAAATTATACAATTTTAAAAAACTATTGTTATATTAATTTAAAAATCTTTCCAAAAGATCACTTAAAAGATTCATATGAATCTGTCAAGCCATTGAGTAGTGGTTCTTTACTTCCTATCTCTGAATAACGTTCCTCAACTTTTGGGGAATTCCCTCGATACCATACGTAATGTTGTAGTATAAAGAGAATGTCAAATAAGATTGAAAAGAAACCAAGACCAAATTTTGTGGGGTCACCAAAAATCGAATTCCAATCATCTGAAAAAAAAAAATTGTAAATATGAAAGTGGGGTTTTTGCCATGGGTACAGTCTAGAATTGTCTTTATTAAGTGGCGTAACACAAGAGGACAAAGGGCCCTTGTTAATAGTACTCTTAAAGGGCCCTCCAATACTTTAATCTACATTATCTCAGCATTCATAGGTTCCTCCTAATAATCCGTGAACACTGTAGAACTTGTTACATTTGATCAACAACCTAATGTCCCCTTCAAATAAAATCAAATTACTTACTATTGTGCAATCTTATTCTTTGTAATTTTTCTAACTTACCATTATTATAGGCCAACAAAAACATCTGAACCAGGCTAAGTGATCCACCAGTGAAGTCAAGCAGAATATTGCCAATACTCCAACCATCTGTACTCTTTCGTTTATAGTTCATCCAGGCCTAGGAACAACCATTGTAAAAATATAAGTACAGATGACATATTTTAATTTAGAACATTCTGTTGCATAGATTAGTAAGATTTTCACCCACTATGTTTTGATCCTCATGCATAAGCCCACTCCAAAGTACAATGATCTTTTAATGTGAGGCAATATGGTTAATTTGCATTATTTGCAGGCACAATATAAAAATATAATATGTCTAATGTTAGGTGAACAAATGTACACATCTTTGATAGGCAATGTAAACATAGCATTCTTTACACAAGGTTGATTCAGGCTTAGCTATTTACCCAGTTTGTTTCATGGGTTAGGGTTAGCAGTTTTATTGCTAACTTAGGTGTGTAGTTACCACCTGACTCCCATAATTAATTAAAGCAGAACACATCCAATAGACTCACCTGTGGAATGTACTTAATAAGGGTTACACCCAGCTTGATGTAGGAGAAATAGTAGATATAGTCTAACCAGGAAATCAGGTTTTCTTTTGAGGCAATTGTGATGATGAGGGTGATGAATGAAAACAATCCCGCTAAAATCAACAAAGCTCGGCAGATATTTGAAACACGTTGATCACCTCTCTGATAAATTGTGAAAGTGAATAATTTTAGGTTAAAGTAAAAGCTTAAATAATTATTTTTAAATCAAAATGAAATCAGTATAACTTTATAATTTAATGACAAAAAATAATAATAAAAAAATAAATTGAAATTAAACAGTTCTAACCAAGTGTAAACTATGGAACACTTTGACAAACATAAACATTTATAGAAAAAACAATATTGTCAAACACCTTACCTCATAAATCAGACACTGGATAATTGTAACAGCAGTGATAAAAATTGCATGAAGAGTAAAACAGACATCATTTATAAGAACAGGGTTTATACCACGTGGGTGTTTCTCTTCATATTGTTCCTGAAAGAAAAGAAAAACATTAATAAAAATGCTACTAAATAGTTCTCATAAAAATAAGATAGAAATTAATTTAACCATGCAAAGAATACCCATGATGTAGTTACTGTATGTTGCTGGTACAGTAAACAAAAATCGTCTTAGTGACTCTACTCTAACTTTTAAAAACCTTTCTTTACCTGTATATGTGGAATCCAGAACATTCCAATATTGAAGATGCCATATGCACTAAAACCAATTAAATTGTAGGCTAAGAAATCAAAATTTAAACCTATAACACTGAAATGAAAAAAAAAGGATAAATTAAAAAAAATGAATTAATAACAAATAAATGAAAGCACTCAGAAACTGAGTGAAGTACTTAGGAAAATATATCAAGGAAAACTAACCTCGTAGAGAGAGGGCCTACTACTTAATATTTCAGCTCATGTTAAAAGAATACAGAGGGCGTGCTATTTAATATTTAAAGATACAGGTAAGTCAGATTTTAATAATCTTTTGTGACGTCACCAAAATCTTTTGTGACGTCACCAATATATAAATTTTCCTTAAAATCAATATGCATATTCTGTGAGTATTAACACCCAATCATTCAGGACAATAACTTAAAAATTGTGGACCTTATCGTGCAAACAAACAACAAAGTACTATACTTATGCCAAGTAATTAACTAAAAAAGGTAGCACTCAACCTAAGATGCCTCTTTACACCTGTCAACTCCCCAACCCATTTTAAAATGCTTCTTACCTTTTTCGATGAAAGTTCAAAATAACTTGTGGATAAAATGATATAGACCAGGCTACAAAATATATCCAACCTACAACAATGATTAAAACTGATAATGCTTCACTCACAATTACAGAAACCCGTAGAAAAGATGAATCCAACCTGTAAGAGAAATAAACATCAATATGTTATCAGTATATCCTTACTGGGTCACATAATCAAATAACGATGAGGCTATTGGCATGGTCAACTGTGGATGTAAATTAAAGGGCAAAGGACTGTGCCAATAGTCAATAGTTAATGTGGTGGATTGTGTGTCAAATTCATTGTTTTCTATTGGTACCATCAATCGGGCATTTAATGTCTTGCAAAGTCGACTGTGACAATTTTACCTGAGATAACAATATCTATTGTCTCAGATTTTACACCAGACAAAGGGTCAACCATGCCGCTAGAAAAATAATATCAACCATGCCGCTAGAAAAATAATATCAACCATGCCGATAGCCACTTCTTTCAATTAAATGGATTAAGATTCATTCACATGGTCACACTAACTGTTGCCTCAATTTCTCCATAATACTTTATTATTGTATTAAAAATGAATACTTATAAAAATGTTTAAATCTTTCAAACGTTCATTTAATATTCAATTATAGAATAAAAACATGCATACAGTACTAAAGGTTATGATCTTAAATGTACACATACCTTCCTAACACTTCTGAAGTTGAGTTTATTAAAATATCTGTTCTGCCAACTTTAAGTGACTGAACTTCTACGTAAACTTTACTAGTGTCATTCAGAATAACATCCTTTGAAAAAAAGATTTCATTAGAAAAAAAAATTAAAACATTTACCAAAACCCTATTAATAGTTAATCAATTAATACATGGAACTAACTTAAGCCGGGAATTATTAGACAAAGACACAAATATAAAGATACAATTACAATTTTTCAAAAGTTTTAATATTTTTCCAAACTATAATACACTATAGTAAATGGAAAACTGTTGCTAAAGATGGCTGGTGTACAATAAAGAAAGTCAATCAAGAATTTGCTCAAACATTCAGTGGCAGATACATGATTTTAAAATGTCATCATAATATATGTAGAATTAAGCTCTGTCTACGCTATCAAACAACTGTAGCTTGACAAAAAAAGTGTGATATGCCCAAATATGGTATATGACATCATTATGTTTATATATGATGGGCACATCACATTTTTTTGTCACATAAAGTTTGATAGTGTAGACTGAACTTAAACAAAATAATTTTCAAAATACAGTACCAACCTCATCTTCAACTGTAGCTATCTTAGGATGTGAACTCATCAATATAATGAGTACTGGCTCATCAAGTGCTACTTTACTTTGAAGACTGAATGATCCATTGTTTCCAACAACAATACTTAGATCAGTTGGCTGCACTGTTACATTTGAAGCTTCTTTTGCTTCAGATAACTTTATTATTGTCAAAATAAAAAATATTGTTTTATACATTTTTGCCATACTTTTACTGGTTTTAGTTTCATGTAGAGTATTTCTGCAATCTGAAGGCCTAATCAGTATTCTGGAAATAAAATAGATAAAATAAAATTGTATTAATCAAATTAATAATAACAATACTATACAGTATTTAAATAAATTGGGGGGTCAAATTTATCCTAAAAGAAACCCATTATTGTTACCAACCGGCCCTTACCCACTACCGCCGACAATCTCGGCCGCCAGATTAAAAAGCCGAATTGTATGGCACGCCACCGATGCTTGTATTGTATTGTGAGTAATTAAAATGTAATGCAGCGCATACGCACGTATTCTACATGTATACTAATTAATAAATTCATTAATTAACTTTTAATTATTGTTTTAATAAATGCTTTTTTTCTAAATTTTTCAGATTAATAAAGTAGTAGTTAGTGATATCAATCAATATCAATAGGCCTATATTTTACTATTCGATTTATTTTATATCTAAAGCTGGCTAACTTTAAAAAAATATTATTTGTGATACCCCTAAAGGTGTCAGATGAAATCGGTTTATCATATTAGTTACGTTTGATATCGGTCGCGTTTTATTTTGGTCGCGCTAATTTGTATATGGCAAATTAGATAAATTTTTAATGAAAACGCTCATTATGTTTTCAGTTAATTTTGAATATTAGAATTTCTAATAATAGGCCTATACTATTTGACATTATTTTTAACCTCAATCGTTATTTTTTAAGTACAGTAAATATAAATATTATCTCATTATTTATAAATAATTTGTGTTTTCATTTTATCTTACAGGTTTTAATGAAGTGTAATGTGTTCCTTTAGAAAATCGTTTTAAAAATGTTTTGTTTTTGTTTTATTGAATATTGTGCAAGTTTTTTAAAAGATTTGCATGCCACTCTTTAAAGTTTTGAAAATAATAAATAATAATGTAATAGTTAAACAAGTAGACGCGCCTATTGCGTATTTTTTAATCACAGTTAATTACGAAACTCGTTCTATACCAGCTTAGGGGTGGCTTAGGAGGTTTATGCAATAAAGGAAGATGATGCATGGATGATGATTTTTGCATTCGATATCCGCCACTTTGAAGTGAGCATGGTGGGATAATAATAAAATATGTAGATACTATGCCGTTATAAATCAATGTACTGGCCCTACAGTAGGACTATGATGTAAAATTAATGATAGATGTGAGAATAATGTATGGATAATAAGGTGGACACGATTCTCAAAGAGGTACTGATATTTAAACATTTAGATTTACGAACGGCGTATGAATGTGAGACACTAAGTTGCACTTACTTAATTATTTACATTAAATGATTATTATAAATGAAGAAATAAAAGATTTTTCAAATTAAAATCTATAGTATCGTCGACGTATATACGTAAATTATATATAAATCCTACTGTCAAATTATAGAAACAGTGCTCATATTCGGAACATGATCTCATAATCGCGTCGAGCATAGCTCATTGGATCGTTTCACAAAAACATGTGCAAGAAGCCTCCTATAGACGTTTCAAGCGTATGGTTATTACGGTAATAATAGACGTCATCTTTACCTGGCCATGGACAACGATCGTATGTGTTTTGTCCATGATTTGACACACTAACAAGTGCGTTTTTTTTTTTAAAAGGGGAAACCCCGTCAGCAAAATAACGTATTGTTACGAGAAACAGCTGCACGATCATAGAAGGCGCATCTCCAATATGGCTTATTCGGGGGGTTATTTCAGTAACTCGCATATAATGATCATTTTATTAAAAACTATTTTAAACATTAGAAATAAACTATACACGTGATGTGCCTCAACAATAATCATTATAAACTTAATATTATCCTTATTTCATTTACATACTATCGAATCTTTATGCAGTATTGCATTAATAATTTACGTACGGTATTGCCGAATCTTAATATCTCATTTACATACTATCGAATCTTTATACAGTATTGCATTAATAATTTACGTACGGTATTGCCGAATCTTTATATCTCATTTATATACTATCGAATCTTTATACAGTATTGCATTAATAATTTACGTACAGTATTGCCGAATCTTAATATCTCATTTACATACTATCGAATCTTTATACAGTATTGCATTAATAATTTACGTACGGTATTGCCGAATCTTTATATCTCATTTACATACTATCGAATCTTGATACAGTATTGCATTAATAATTTACGTACGGTATTGCCGAATCTTAATATCTCATTTACATACTATCGAATCTTTATACAGTATTGCATTAATAATTTACGTACGGTATTGCCGAATCTTAATATCTCATTTACATACTATCGAATCTTTATACAGTATTGCATTAATAATTTACGTACGGTATTGCCGAATCTTTATATCTCATTTACATACTATCGAATCTTTATACAGTATTGTATTAATAATTTACGTACGGTATTGCCGAATCTTAATATCTCATTTACATACTATCGAATCTTTACACAGTATTGCATTAATAATTTACGTACGGTATTGCCGAATCTTAATATCTCATTTACATACTATCGAATCTTTATACAGTATTGCATTAATAATTTACGTACGGTATTGCCGAATCTTTATTTCTCATTTACATACTATCGAATCTTTCTACAGTATTGCATTATATATCTAAGATTACAAAACGACAATCAAAGCGCACAGGGCGTTCCATACAGATTACCGTTATTGAACTAGCAGCCGCTTGCGTCGCTTTGGTTGGCGGCCGCTTCGACTGTAATTCCACGTCATCACTATTACACTATCATAACAGGCACTTTTGGCGCTCCATACAATATCGCGTTCTGTAACCGGCGGCCGAGGTTGTCGGCGGCCGAGATGGACCTAAGCCCCTACTACGGCGCCCCTACTCCTAGTAGTCTAGTAGATAGCTAGCTAGCCTATCTATGAATAGGCATGTTGTTATAATTGGCGTTGTTAGTCTCTATTTTTAACGTGGCACGGGATCCTCCATGGCACGATTCAAAATGTGTTCTATCCAAGTCCTAAATTACTATTTCCAATTTTATTTATTTTATCATCAAATAAACATACCTCTTTTATCAAATGAATTAAGTAGGCGCGAACATCCATATTGACACAAACACACGAGACTGACTGCGCATACTCCCCAGCAGTTAATCACCTGACTGATTAGTCACCTGACTCGTTGCAAAACAATACTGTGACACGCCGAAAATGACAAAATACAATCACTCTGAGTCTGACTGGGATCGGACTGGACGGGTCTAACAGAAAGTTTGTATTGTATAAGGCCTAGGCCTAGGTCTAGTAAACATATTTATATTATAGCATAATTCCTATAACTAGCTGGGCCTAGCTACTCAGTAAAGTGAGGACCTATCTAGGCCTAACTAATCTATATTTATTTTATAATATAATATTAATAAAAAGACTAGGCCTAGCTAAATTCTTTAAAAAAAAGAGTAATACTAACAAACTAGGCCTAGCATTCACTGGGAATCCCATTCACTCACTCCCCCGTGTATTCTAGCTAGGCTATGATATGAAATTTCTATTCTAGCCCAGGCCTAGCTAGATAAATAAAGATTAGCATACATCCATGTGTAACAAGCATAACTCGCCACACCAGGCCTCTCTTCTGTACTACCATCACGGTGTAGGCTCCTACTACGCCTAAATCCCTTTTTAGTTATGTTGATTCTTTGATAACTATTTATTAACTTTCAGTTAAATTTTCTTTTGAAATAGGATAAAATGTTCATCTTATGTCGATTCCTGCGACAGAGTAGTGCAGTATTTGCACAACAATGTCGAATGAACTCTCATAGATCAAGTATTGCCAAGACAAATCGTAATGTGTATGCTCGGATGTACCCAACTCTAATAGTTAACACAGATGGCTCTACATACCGAATTAAGTACCATGAACCAAAAAAAATATTAAAGGTGAGGGTTTAATAAAAATAATTAATAATATATTTAAAAAACAATTAAGAAATAAAATAATATATTTATGAATATACATAAAAGAACCAAAATAACTGTTTTCTCCTGATTTTACAGCTCCCAATGAATATTGACATGATGCATGCTGATGAGAGGAAAGCAAGGATGCAACAGTACCAACCAAAGGCAAAAAAGACTGTCGAAGAAGACATAGATGATGACTTCACTGAACAGAAATATAAGCATTTATGGAAGAAATGAAGTTTCACAGAAATTTAAATGAAATGATTGCTCATTCAGCAAGTTGTTTTTGCTAAATAGAACACTGAGACGACAGGAAATGAGACAGTGTGTAAAATTACTGCAATATTGTTTTAAAGTTTTATAAAAAACCAAATGAATGACAGCATGATTTTGCGTTTTTACAGTTTATATAATAATAAAATACAGTATAATGCATGCTTAGGGTTATGAATTACAGTATGAATATCATATATCAACAACATCAAATATACAAAAGAATGAAATGCTGGAGATATACTTCAGTGAGGTCATTTTATAAAACTGGTGCTCCAATAAAGTTTCTTAATTTGATTTCATGGACCTTTCATATGGCTTTTGACTTCTTAACATAACAAAGTTCCTTCAATATACTATAATTTTAATGTTGAGATAATAAATTATAAATAAATTAAATTACGTTTTTTTGGCCTACTTGAAAATTTTAATTGATTACAGTACAACTGATTTGCAAATGAAATGGCATATTATTAGAATTATATGACCAATCTAACATATAATGATAAAGTTGATAAATATTTATTTTAGACAATAAAATCTTGATAGAGAAGATAAGCAAGACATTTGTTACAAAAAAAAGCCGCTATCTACCGTCTCATAGACTCTCTTTCCCCAGACGTTTTTTGGGGTGTGCAAATGCTCAGTCCGAGTTTCCAAATACCCCTTTTTTCAGCCGTAGTAAATTAAGCATGGCAACTGTTTCCTAATGCTTATCTTGAATATAACTGCCCAAAGGAGAGGCGCGAAAATACTGAAGTTACAAGTACCAAGCCAACAAACAAACAACAATGAACGTATAAAAAAAATTATATAACATATAACGTCTGGGTTAAACAGACTACAAACTGTACGCGCATGTGACTGTCAATGTATCATCAGGTGATCAAGCAGTTTATAAACTGCAAACACTCAACAGGAATTCGCATATTGATCGTCAACTCCAACAAGTTATTTGCCGCAGTTATTTTGTGTTTTTGTTTGTGAAACATTATAAGAATATGTCGAAGTTTTGTTTAATACTAGTAGCAGGCCTTTTTTGTTCTTTAATTTCAGCAAAAGTATGCAATTTACCACCGAGTGAATGGTGTTCAACAAATGAGATTTCTATAGCCTGTCAGGTAGGTAGGCCTTTTTTTTTTATTTTTCCTTAAAATAAGTGAAATGGAAAAAAAATATATACATTATACTATATATGCTAGATTTTATTTTGTTTTTATATTGTATAGGTTGAGAAACAGTGCAGTGAATGGTTAGAAAATGGATCAGAGGCAGCACCACCACCAGTGAATGTGGCCCTTTACTATGAATCCCTTTGCCCTGGTTGCAAGGAGTTTATTGCAGATCAGCTACGACCAACTTGGATGAAATTAGGATCAACTGGAATTCTTAATGTCACACTTGTCCCATATGGCAATGCTAAAGTAAGCTTACCTTGTTATCAAAATTAATACTTCATGCTGTTTATATACAAACCCTTTTTTTTATAAAGTTGAATCTAGACTTAACTGAGCGTATAACTTGATGAAAAATAACAAAACAGTATTTTTTAGAGTTAGAGATGTTATGCGCGATTTGAACGATTTGCGCAATTTGAAATTGCGCAAAAAAAATCCTTGCGCAATTTGAATTGAAACATGTGTTTCAAATTGCGCAAGCAACGTATTAAATTGCGCAAGTAATCTGCAAATTGCGCAAGGTTTTTCGACAGATTGTGAAATCATGCACACCCATATTTTTATAGTAATTTCTAAGAATGATTCAAAATTAAAGATAAATATCGCATTTCCTTATTTTAGTAGTGCAAATATTGTTATAAGTTAGCATACCGTCGAAGAACCGACGAAGGAAAACGAAGCGGTGGTGTTCCACCAGGCGGGCACGGCGCGGGCGGCCGGCTATACTACTCTAGCCTAGCTATGGTCTGGACTACTGATACTGACTAGGTTACATGGCCTAGCTTAAACTAATATTAAAAACTTAAAAAGTGAGTATTAAACATTATCTTCATTGAAATGGTCTTATTTATATAATAAAATACTAAATTTTAAACTCCTCTGCCTAGGCCTAGCCTAGCCATGTATGGGAAAATTTACAGTTCGTTTTCAAATTGCGCAAAGGTGTCATATTGCGCAAGAACTATCTTGCGCAATTTACAAATTGTGCAGCGCAATTTAAAATTGCGCAAAGATTTTCTTGCGCAATTTGAAATTGCGCAAGTTGATTGCGCAATTTGAAATTGCGCAAAAAAATCCTTGCGCAATTTTAAATTGCGCAAGAATTCTTTGCGCAATTTCAAATTGCGCAAGGATTTTTTTGCGCAATTTCAAATTGCGCAAATCGTTCAAATCGCGCATAACAGAGACATTAGATGTCCAGAGCAGCAGTTGATCGGTTGTTCATGTTGGTTCAGATTTATTGTAAAATATGCATACTCCATGATTATGTTTGAATATGTTCATAACATTAGGAACAGAAAGTGGGAGATCTTTGGCAGTTTGATTGTCAACATGGTGAGAGAGAATGTGCTGGTAACATTATGGAAACATGTGTCTTGTCTTTGACAAAATTTGACATTGCTGCTCCTGTCATTTTCTGCATGGAAGCAACTGAAGATCCAGCCATGGCAGCTAAAAGGGTAATTCAGCAAGTTCACTTCTGTATTTTCAGTCAACCCTCCTAGAAATGGACACAATTAGGTTGCCATTCTGGTTCCTCTATTCTCTCGTATTTTAAATAAAAATTCATAGAAAATGCTTGTTTTAGGAGAATGATTAATTTTTGTAGAATTTATTGTAGACATATGACAATTAAATAAATATAATTCAATAAAAAAAAACTTTATTAATGAATTTAAGCTTTTCTGTCAAAACTGCATTAACAATAGGGTCGATATTTCAATACACACACATACATTGCAATTTATACAAACTTTCCTTTACTTAAAACTTCTTGGTGTGTTTAAATGTCTTTTGTTTAGTGCCTACAACAGGAAGGCGTTGATGTAAATCCAGTATTGCAATGTGCTAATAGCACCATGGGTAATACCCTGGAACACAAGATGGCGGTGTTGACTGACGCATTAAACCCTCCTCACCAATATACACCTTGGATCACTTTAAATGGGGTAAGTGTCTTTTCTATGCCTTAAAATAGTCAAGTCAATACAGATCTAGACATTTAGAAAGCCCAGAGGCTTTTAAAACTTGTACATCAAAATGTAAGTAATCAGCAAGATAATAATGGGGTAAACATCTTTCTATGCCTTATACAATAAAGATTTAGAAAAGTTATTCAAACGTTAAGCATAAAGTACATAAAAGTTACCAAATTGTAAAAGTAAAATACAAGATATAAAGTCTAGAGGTCTAAATACTAATTTACATTAACTTTATATACAACTTTAACAAACTTAAATACCGTTTGCTACTGAGTAATTTCTTTATTTTATGAATTCAATGTTATTTTATGTAATTAGTACTATGTTTAAATATTTAAAACATTCTGTTTTTACATGAATCTGTATTTTAGATGCATACTTCCAGCATTCAACAGAAAGCAACAACAGACCTGATAACACTTGTATGTGGTGCATACACCGGATCTAAACCCAGTGCTTGTACTAACATAAATAATTTGAAAATTACCTACAAGTAATAATAATAACCACAGCATACTTAAATTACCTACAAGTAATAATAATAACCACAGCAAACTTAAATTACCTACAAGTAATAATAATAACCACAGCATACTTAAATCATTCCAATATAAGAGATTATCATTCATAGTATTTGTATTGCCTATATTATAATCTGTGTATACTGCCTAATATTATATAGAATATATTTCTCAAAATTAAAATTGTATATTAACCTTTATTACCAAAATGTCTGCTGTTGGGATGTCATATCCAAACATTTTAAAAATGTGATCAAATATAATTATTAAGACTACCTCTAATAATATGTTGTATACTGTATTCATTATCAAAGCAAATAATTAAACGTGTTGCAATATGTATATGCTCCTGTGTAATGTCTCTTGAATAAAAGCTTAGAATAATTGTTTTTGAATACTACTTAGACGAATCTGGGTACTTGTATGTTAATTTTTGCAGTATTATAGGTAACTTCTCTAATACAGTGTCACATATGCATCACATTAACCTAATACAGACATTACTTATGAGACATAGATATACGGTACAGAGAATAAGGTGAATAGCTTTGCAATTTTGTAATAGCAAAGGTATTGCATTTATAATCATTTAGATTTCTATACTATTTCATGAATGTTAGATCGTTTGCAATTGTTATTATAAATCGTAAAGCTTAACCAAAATTATCTTTTCATTGCAATAGTAAAATATGGTAATCATATTGTTTTTTTCCTTTGCAAACGTGATTTTATAATTAATATTCGTGATTTTCTGATAATTAACATGTTTAATTGTAAAAAAAAAACCACTAGGCATAAAATGTTTACGTGGTGTAACGATGACAGTACTATTTTCACATTGAGAAACTTTGATATAGAATATGTTGATGTACATACAGTCGATTGATCTTACTATATAAATCGTTAAATAATGCAATTGTTTGTGTGCAGTAAATTTCCTTGAAGCAACAATGATTTGACTTTTCATTTTACTTTGAGGTCATATTATATTTACACAAAGCAAAACAGTATGTTTATTGTACGTTGCCACAAATATTTCTATTTGTGGAATTGAATTCAATAGACTTTATACTTTTTATTACCATTATATAGATAGTCAGTTGCTTTATGATTGTACTACGGAGTGTACTGAACCATATGCACGTTATTATTAGTATTACGTTGTCAAACCATGGAAGAAATGTATTATTTACTACATACTTCCTCCACGTCTAAACGTTGTGGTCTGTACGTTATTTGTACTGTAGTGTGGTTATAGATACAACTTGGTTCCCACTATGACGCAACGCGAAGGCGTAAGCGCAACTCAAGCGAGTTTACCAATCACAAGCGACAGCTGTGATAGTCCATCGCTTACAATTGGTTAAAGCCTGTTTTCCTGTCGACGTTATTCAACGTTATCGTTAACAATAATCGGCGATCTTCTACGTAATCATGGAAATTTTAACAGGAAAAGGTACTCTCTATGTTATCATTTCAACTTGATCGTTTTCAAACGATCGTCGTTGAACTGTTAACGATCAACGACGATAGCGTCGAATAACGTCGACAGGAAAACAGGCTTAAATTTCGATTACGTTGCGATTACGTCGCTGCGTTATAGTGGAAACCAAGCTTAAAGTAGAATGGGTGGGTAGGTAGGTAGGTATAATTAAGACTTTTTTTTCAAATCCGATACAACTTTGCATTTGTCAGGATCATGTCTACTAATGCTTTCCAACAAAACAGATTGATTTCAAATTTTTTCTTGAAGTTGTTTTAATGGTGATGATGTTAATGAAGATTACATGTTCATAGCATTTTCGTAATCGGTGTTTCCGTCAAACGTGTTTTTTACATTCTCATAGATATCGAAAGCACTTAGCTGCTCTAGGATTGTTGCGTAAATAAACTGATACTGCGTCTATTATATTAAAAAAAAAGAACAATATTAAACTCTAGAAACTGTTTTGGTTTAGTTTAGTCCTGGTCTACTACTTGTTACAAAAATAGAAAAACTTAAAATAACTTCTTTTAAAATTATAGTATTAAGCTTCTGTTGACATAATTTCATGTAAAGCTTGGAGTCACAAAGTGAATTGACCAATCACAAATGACAATTCGGATGAGTTATCGCGTCGTGATTGGTCAAATCGTTTGCGTTGCAATTACGTCCTTACATTGCGTGGTTCCCATGGGCTCAAAACAACGGCGGTGTAGGCAACGTAAGTGAGGTGACCAATCACAAGTTACATTACAAATGATCAATCGCGTCGAGGTGGTAACCAAGCTTAAGATGAGCGATTTAGGATTGATGATATCCGAGACTAAAAACAATCATTGAATTTAATCCAATGGTTAAAAAGTAACTTATTAGGCCTACCTGTGTTTCTACCATACCGGTTCTATTTCGTCGCAGAATCTTTACAGCTTGGTACACATCCACTGACTGAATCTGCTTCAGTGTTTGTAGACATGATAAGGTAGCACAGAAGGTACCACTTCTACCAACACCATCCCTAGAGTAAGAACGATACTACTAATCAATGATACCATTATTATAGTACGGTATCACCATATTACTACAGTAACCGTATTATGCATGAAGCTGTTTGAAATTTATCATGAATTAAACCCACGGAAATATTTATACTGAAACTGTGGGTTGTGCGTTAATCTTTTAAACTGTGTTTTAAGTTATATCAATATAAAAGAGAATCCTTGCTTACATGCATTGTACAAGGATAGCTTTGTCTCCACATGCGTCTTGACCTTTGAGTACGGCAGATACCAAGTCCAATAAAGCTCGACAAGATGTAGGAACATCGCTATCACCGGGCCAGGCGTGAAATTGAAATATCTTCACTGATTGCCTTGAGCCAACAGCCTAAACATTTGTTATCATATTGCATGTTTAAATCTTTCCATCATCATCATCATCATCATCATCATATATATAACATCAGCGATAAAACACATTTAAAACATAATGATGAAACTGAATTAATTGATGGTGATGTAATTTGACCGAATAGCTAAGCTTTTAAAGACTTTTATTTGTACCTTTTAAAGGACAAGAAAGCACAATAGAATGTTCAATTACCTTTGTTTGAGATAGCTTTCCAACCGTCATATTCCACACAGTCACATTGCTGGTGTACGTCTCTTTTGATATGTAATTTACGATGGTGTTTGGTAAAGCTAAAGTTTGGTCCGACCAATAAGGCATAAAACCCTTTAAAGTAAAATTGATAAATACAATTTCAAATCATCTCTAAGGAACTATCTAGGCTACATAGACTTTTAACAATATACATATTTCAGCAAGGCACAATACAACTTTGATTGACTACAGTGCCTTATTTATACAGATTGAGACAGGTATTTGTATTCATTTTTATCTAGCTGTTAAAGTTATTAACATGGACTCTAAGAGCAGAATGTGAATGGACCACCTTACCGAAAATTCTTAGAGTGGAACTAGAGGCAGGCTAACATGGCAACAATGGTTACATAAAAGGGAATTGTAACCGAGAGCCTAAACATTATCGCGTTTGTACAACTTTAAACGTTTGCTTTGTGATTGTATTTTGAGCCAACAATGACCAAATTTAATTTACAACTAATGTGCTAACGACATATTGAATACTAAGCGTCAATGTACGATACCTCAGTAGCTTGATCAGACAGGCATACAATATTACAACACTCGTATTCCAATATCAGTCTCCAGAAGTCGTCCAACGTGTACTCCAATGGCGCTTGTGTGGTGATGAATGCATCTTTTTTCAAAGCACTCTAATTGAGTAAGAACAAACGTATTGCCAATAGATAAACAAGTCATGTATTTAGTAAATCACTACATAATTAAATTCAATCTTTCCTGTATCTCATCTTATTTTTTAAAATGGATAGATATTGTAAAGGCGATTTGTAATTAATATCGTATATACGAAATTACTACTAATATGCCGTAACTTACATCGAAGAATGAAGCGTTGATATAGTCTGACACGTTTTCCCCACTAGAAAGCATCGGTCTGTTTGAGGTCACTGCAAAAAGTAAATAATGGTGTATCTTTCAACATGGCCTCTATTTTATAAGGTTGCAGAACTATCACTATTGAACATTCTATTACTTTTTACAGATTGACTATATTTGATACTTCCTAACGTCATTAATATAATTCAACTGATAATTGAAATTGTCAATTATCAGTCAATAAAAAATAGGCTATATTTAGGCAAATGAAAGTTCTAAATATGATGTTAAATTAAATAATCTTTGGTAAGTGTGTGTAATTACCTGGTACTCTTTCTTCGTAGCGATTCTTTGAGGCATTTTCGTGGGACAGACCTGTCTTTATTTGATTGCGACTAAACACGGGTGACAGGCTGTCAAGTAGCTAAAAACAAAAGCTTACTTTGTTAATATATAACTTAGGCCTACACCGTTCAATTGTGTTATACCAAACATTGTTCTTACTATTAGCACTGTGCAACTCTCAAATTGTTTAAATCTTTCGGTCTTATATATTTATTTATAGTTTTATAGATAAACATCGCCAGACCTGAAATTGTACTTGAATCTGGGAGAAGCCTGTTTCTGGATTTAAAATTTGTAACTTTTCATATTCAGCTCTGAACTTCATTGCTGGAATTAAGGTGTTGCCACTAAGAGATTCGTCCAAAACAGCTTCATATACAAATATGTATTGATCCTAAAAACATACAAATATAAATGTAGAATGTTTTCAGTCATTATTCTTTATATGAAGTAACCTGACAATAAAGCTCATTTAAAGTAAAAGCACATTCTGAAAAATTTTGGGTTAAAAAAAGTTATAAAATTAGAATGAATGAGTCTCAAACTTACACCTGTCTGTACCATGTTAGGCCGTCTTTCTCGCATTTCCTTCACATAGTTGTATATATCAACACATTGTTCTTCTTTAGCCATTTCCAACATTGACCAAATCGTCATAAATGCACCGGTTCGACCAGCTCCAGCACTACAAATCAAATTATTGAACGAATGTTCAGGTATGTTTGACATTACTTTGGTAAAAGGAAAGAATACGATTTTATTATTCTCTAGATTAAACTATGTTACTCCATCTTTATCACATTTTCATCTTGTAGAAGTGTCATAGTCAAGGCTATTATTGATAATAAATAAATAAATCAGTTAGAAACCGTCCGATCTCTATACTTTAGTGGTCAGAACCCAGCACTTAATGAGTGCATCTTTAATGTAATAAATACCCGGTCAGAACGGTAGGCCTACAATTAAATTTTTGTTCGTTGGATACATCTTATATTCATGAATTGAAACAATAAAGTATGTTTACCTGCAGTGTACAAGTATTGGACCTTCAGTGTACAATGTTTTTATCTCTCTTATCAATTGGCAAACGTCTTGAGAATTCTGGGGGACATACTTGTCAGGCCAGCCTTTGAACTGTAGTTGATGTACTTTGCGTTTTGGACTGTTTGCCTGGATCACACACATTAATTAAAATTAACACAATTTTAAATCATATCGAATGAAGGTATGTCTTAGATATAGTATTCACAGTTCGTGTTTACCTTGCTATGCACGAGTGATCTCGTTTTGTAAGTGCCATAATACAACATTCGGATGTAGTCTGGCAAAATGTTGTTGAGGTTTGTTTTACTTAAGAGTAAAATTCCACTCTTCTTTGGTTTTAATGAAATATTCAGCAAATTCGCTTTATTTTGTGTAATACAGTTAAACATCTTACCTTATACACATTAAATGTTCTAATATCATAGTTTGACAGTTCGACGGCGTTTATAAACGTTGCAGCAACTGAATCATACATCGTACTAAACTGATCTGGCCAATACTGAACACATTTCCTCTTTAAAAAGAGTAAAAATGAATGTTAATAGGTTATAGTTGCTAACTTAAAATCAAATACTGTTGATTGAAAAATTCTATCTAATTTATTTATTTTATTATTTTACTAATAATTTGGGAAAATGTCCAAGGGCCCAACACAGAAGTAAAAACACCTATAAATAGCAACTATATAAATTCATGCAAACAATTCAAGTTGGTTGATTTTAGAAAAAAGCAATATGTCGGGCGTTTGGGAACACGTTGTTTTTGGTAGAAGGCACATTCGTTTAATGACAAATAAATAAATGAATTATAAAATAACATTGTTTAGAATGTGATTATCTGGATCAAAAGCTACTAGACTACGTACTTTGCCAACTTCTATCAGGTTTGTCAACATAATAATCATATGGACATTCTCTTGCCAGATAAGCTTCCAGAAGTCATTCAGTGTCGTTGCGTTTGGACCCTGTGCTGCTATAAATTGTTGCTGGTCTTTGTAACCCTATATGAAATGACATTATTTCGTATTGAGTTTTTCTATTTTATACCTTTTATATCTCTGTGCATGTTTAATTTTAATAGGTACCATTTTAATGTAATTTGTAACTATAGCAATTTGATTTTTGGCCACGATGTTACATATAGATGTTATTGAATTGAATAAAAGTGATATATAAATATGACTGCACAGACTATTTATCACACATTATATTAATAAATTGTGTTTATATTCATGATATTAATAATATAGGCCTACTAATATTTCAGTAGATAAAATTAAAGAGATTATAGATATCTTGTGCGTGAAACAACTAGCGATACTAATACATACTCCCAAATCTACCATTTAGGTGTTTGTGTTAGTTGTGGATATTTGTGATGCTTCTTTATATTTTACCATTTTCAACTCCCTACTACCCCACCTAAACTAGTTAGTCTATAATAATAGCCGCTACTTAGGTATTTGAATGCATCAGTGACATAGATTTAAAGCTTTCTTTATTCAGTACAAATAACACGTTAACGAAAATAAGTTTGAACTTGTACGAACATAATAAAACAGGCTAGTCACTATAACAAATGAACAATTGAAATATAAGGAAGTAAACAAGTTTAATATTAGCATTTTGCATTTTATTTGTATATACCAATTCCAACATACATTATATTATAAACCAAACTAGTTCGTTTAAACCGATAATAATCTATTATAAACCAATACTTGCCGATATGTAACAAGCGTTGATATAATCTTTGCGAGCTCCTTCACCTGGTCTCGTATTAAGAATTATACGACTATGATCATCTATAAAGGAATCATTAAAGAATACAAATATTATGAGTACAAATGTGTTTCTTTCATGACTTATCACCCACATAATCCCTTGAGCAACTACAATATATTGATAGATAATAGTTACAGAAAACCTAGTCATCAATATTCATGTTTATACAATCAATGTTGTAACTTCAATAAATTAGTATTTAATATATATTTTTTATTTTGCCGTGAAAAGGAAACCAGAAAAAACAAAAAGCTACCTACCAATTTGGCTACCTACCTATTTGGCTACCTACCAATTTGGCTACCTAACAATTGAGATACCTAACAATTATGATACGTCCGTACCTAACAATTGACAATAATTGTAATGGCAGACTACATACATGGGACTACATTTCTGTAGCGATTTTTCTTTAGATTACACTCTTGATGTGCAACGGTTGCCGGATGAATCAGATTTTCTGGGAAACTCTATAAAAACGAATGTAAATTATATGATTTAAATAAAAAAAACGTTAAAGGTAACAACAAACGATTGAAGTTTTAGGCCTATCTAAATATAAAATATATGTCTTAGTATGGTATAATAAATAACCGGTAATACCTTCCATTCAATCTTTAGTTGACCAGATTCTTTTCTAGTACGTACATATTCCGTAAGAGCTGAAAGTGGAATCGGGGGCGAATCGAATGCCTGCATTACAGGCTCGTCGGATGGTAACACTATCCCTTCGTTTACATGTCCGTCTGTTTCTACACATTTCACACTGTTGATAGTTTCTAAATTATTAGTTTAACAATAAATCAAATTAATGCCATCACAAGTTTATTGATGCAGAAATAATAGGCCTATACTTTCAGACACCGATAACAATGGAGCATCAGGAGCAACCTCTGCACTCATCTGATATTTTTTGTCTTACCAGAATTTACTTTAAACACCATTTAAATCTGATGCTAGATGATGTTATTATGTATAAATTAAAAGCAAATAACTGACAAAAATGGAAATGCTGTGTGTATCAGTGGTTGAAATCCAATATAGATACAAATGGAATAGGCAAAAAGTGAAGTCAAAACGATAAAGTAAAACTGCCAGAAAGTTAAATTAGTAAAATGTAATGTGTATACATATTTTGTTTATACCACATATAATTATGTGAAACATATTCTTTGTAGACATTGTTGTCTTGCATTTAGTCGAGCAAACATAAATCAGAATCTGACACAAGGACAAATACGTTAAAATCAATGGAACAATTTCTCAAAATGTTTCCGGTAAGTACTGGTACGGAGAGTTACACTCAATGAATTTTCTATAGTAAGCAAAATGCATTACTTGCTGTATTTAATAATACTAGAGGGTGAGCTCGCTTCGCTCGCTCCCCCTCTAGGAAGTGTAGACGATGGTTTTCGGAATGATAAAAATGTTCTCCTTGCCTACATTTCTTCGGTCGGTTACTATTATTGAAAATGCTTGGCATTCGTAAAACTAAACTACGGTACTCTGTTTCAAAGTGTTTTAGATGATTAATAACATTTTAAAGTAAAGTGTTTATTGTTTGGTAGGGCCCTTTGGGGAGGCGAATTTCATTGTTAATTTTTTTAGTTTTAATAATATGGTAACATTTATAATCAAATGAAATCCTCTAATAGATATGAAAAGTGGTAAAAAAGTATAACAAATGCTTGGTAAATTGTAGATAACAGTGCGATGAATTCTACTACAAATAGTATAATGATTATTATTCAAAGTGATGTTTTATTGGAGAGGCGTTTATTCAAATAAATACCATCCTAATAATTATTAATACATTATTTAATTTAAACATCTTTTGAAACTAACTGCCGTGACAGAGTGGGCCCAAGAAAGAAGACATTACGGCTTGCAACATGGGCAGACATCTCGGTCCTAACGGGACACAGATAGCCTACAGTTATTCCTGCCAGCTCAATCAACTATCGGGATTTCACTCGATTTTAAACAAAATGTCTTATCATCAAATCTCCCTATGTAATTTTATAATACTATTTCCCACGGGATTTCCCACAATATATTCCGATTCTTTATAGCGTATATTTGATTATTAATTTGCAGTATAATTTTTATTTTTTAAATACTGTACCTTCACACACGCGCGGTCCGTTCCTAAAATAAACAAAAAAACTGAAATGGCTATTCAACTAAGCTCCAGTCCTACTATCGGTTTTTTTCTTCCTTCTTCCAAAGGGACACTGTATTGATTGATGGAAAGTGCCTGTTTCCAGTCACCTTTATTATTTTAACTGCTCCCTTGTGTATAAAAGAGAGAAAATAGTTGAAACCAGGTTGTTGCAAGGTGAACCCGGAAATTACTTTGACCCGCGAAGAATTGAAATTGAGCAGAAAATCTACTGTTGAAATCATAAATTGCGTTAAAAAACTCTTTATAATATCTTCCTAAGATAGAAATATGGAACAATAGCGTCGATGTGAAAACTAATGTTATCAAATCTACGTTTCGCGGTACATCTGAGATAGATAAGGTAGGTATCCAAGGCTGAGATTTGTACCGAAGTTTTTGCATTTTGCATGCTCGCCTATGTCAGAATCTATATATTATAAATTTACGTAAGGGCAAAATTCGATAAATCGCGCCTTACTTCTAGAATTTTTACTCGACGTACTTTCGGTACTTCGCATTTTCCTATCTCCTCCTACGATAATTGTTTTTAATAGCTGAAAACCGGTTGAACAGCTAGAGTACAGCATCATAATGTTGAAGACAGGCCGATTTTCTTTAAAAAATACTATTTTGATAGATTTAATATACATTTATAGAATGTATTGATTTGCAATGAATGGAACATTCCAAATTATTGCATACCTCCATGGTTTAACACAAGTAGGTAAATTTATAGACCCTTGGAGAATAAACAGAAATAGTATTGTAATGCTATACAATACTGCAAATTGGTATTAACCACTTTTGATCGCCATTTGAAATAAAAGTGTGTTGGTACTGATATAATATAAACAAATATACTAATAAACGTTATCACTGTGAGTGTGGGTAGCCCCTACTTTTAGATTATAAACACATAATAATATATACTTTATTACTGTCGGTTGTTTCTCAACGTTTGTATTAATTAATAATTACAAAAATATAAACGTATTAGTGGTCTTTAAATGTACTATTTCAATCGACCATGAGACAGTGACAGTTTTAATAAAGTATTAATCGGAAATGTTTTACTCTATTTAGTGGTATATTATTTATAGGCCTATATAAAAAAAATATTTCGTTACTGATTGGATAATAAAGAAATATAAAGAATAATTTAACAAAATTGGGTTTGTTTAAATGAGTCCAAATAACAAATTTTGACTCATTTTGTGACAAGTTTCTAGGTGCTAATTTTGGTTGACTACATAAATCATTGTGTCTATTTATTTGTTTCTGTAAACGACAATGTTTTATAGTCCTGCCGTACGTATATTTGAAATCGCCAGTTTTTTTACGCTGAAATTACTATGTATTCGAGAACCATCTGTGGGCACGAACTAGGTGGTACGCGAGAAAAATATTTCGTTACTGATTGGATAATAAAGAAATATAAAGAATAATTTAACAAAATTGGGTTTGTTTAAATGAGTCCAAATAACAAATTTCGACTCATTTTGTGACAAGTTTCTAGGTGCTAATTTTGGTTGACTACATAAATCATTGTGTCTATTTATTTGTTTCTGTAAACGACAATGTTTTATAGTCCTGCCGTACGTATATTTGAAATCGCCAGTTTTTTTACGCTGAAATTACTATGTATTCGAGAACAATCTGTGGGCACGAACTAGATGGTACGCGAGCGAAGCGAGCGTACCATCTAGTTAACCATAATTTATATATAGATTGTGCGGAAATTAAAGTACACAATAAATCACATATTTAAAATGTGCATACCTCTTTTGGATTTCTTAGACCACATTCTTGGTTTGAAAGGAGAAATAGAATTATCTTCTACCATATTTTGTAGTCCAATATCGTCAGTTGTTTTATTTTCATCCTTCAAATTTCTGTTAAAAGAATAATACACAGATCATATTTTAAAATTCAATTTATTCAAATGATAGGCCTACATTATGTTGAGAAAATTTTACAATATGTTATTGTTATTAACTTTTTAATTTGTTTCCGTCGCTTTAATTCAATTATCCTCGCGAACACCATTTGTCTGTGATTCTCTCTAATACAGTAGGACTATAACTATTTCGAAGTAGATTGCGTCAGATGTTGTTCATTTGTGTTAACACACATTAACAGCACCTTCCTGTATCAACAATGTATAAAAAGTATTCTTTTTTATATTATTATGAAAAGATAATCTAAGCCAGGTTATAGTTAACACAGTCTAGTAGAAAACCAACACATTATATATTGTGTTTTTATTTTCTCACATAAATAATACTTATTTGTACTTTCAATCTTTAACTTCTAACATAAAAGTACAAATTAAAACTAACCTTCGTTTTCGTAATAGAATAATGATAACTACAATCATCAGTAGGATTAATGCAGCCGTAACAGCAGCCACTATAATATATATCATACTGTTACTGGTACCGATATCTTCCAAAGGGCTTTCTGTTGATTGATCTAAATAACGATAATGATTAAATGTGTGCATCTAGTTTATTACAACTAATAGGCCTATGTATGTTAAGAAACGCAAATAAGATAATATATTCCACACAGTAGACTAGAAATAAATAAAAGATCAAAATTCATTGAAGGACCATCTAGTACTGGAATAAACTCCAGTCTACTCTAGAACAAAATCACATGACCTCGCTCCCTATACTAAAGTACAATATAAAAAAGATGATATTTGAAACATATTGCTAGCTTATAAGATCATTACAATTATTGTTACCTATTGCCTGCATATTATGCTTACATTATATTTTAGATTTAACGCCTAAGACGCATGACCCTTCCAATTGTGGACCAGTCCACTTCTCATCCAATCGGTGTACATACACAGTACAGCCTAGATGGACGCCGGGGATGTCCGGTACTGACTGCTGACGGCTGCGGCTGGCTGCCAAAGTCAGCCGTAGACATCAGGAGCGAGATCTCTAAAATCCGACGGTGGTCCAAATTGGAGGGGTACATTGCATCAGGGAGTTGTAACTATTTTGCATTACTTCTACAATTTTTAACTCCCTCCATGACTGCATTACTGTATATTTCTATGATATGTTTTTATTATGCTTGATCTCACTTTGTATAATTTATATTCTTATTTGTTATTTAGTAATTTCAATTTTTTCTCGCCTGTCTTTCAAAATTGTCATTTTTTGTAATTGTAATGCGTCCGTCTATGTTTTATGTTTTATGCTTAGGGACTACAAAGTCTTCTTGGCTTCTGTGTGTCTTGACCATAAACAATGTAACCTGTCTGTTGATGTTGAATAAAAAAAATCTAAAATCACTAAAGGATAATTTGCATCTCTTTTAGTTTCCAACGAACAACTTGTCTTACTTTTTAACCACTGATCTTAGATTACTTATCAACGGCGCAGATGTTGGGCAGTATGGGTAGGGTGATGTAGACACACTTTTTGATACCGTAGTAAACTCTTAAAATTATGTAAAAATAACCAGCAAATCTCTGTATTCGCGCACGACGCCGTACATATTATGTCAGAAACCCTGTTTTAGTGTGTGTATATTCTCTCGAACGCCTGGTTTCCATACACACCGCATCCAACATTTAAAACTGATCGGCGCTTAATTTACATTGAATTCCATACTTCATGATTCTGAATTTCATTTCTACGTTACACATCATTGTAAGAAACGTTTAACCACTAAACCGAATGGCAGTAATCATTTGCCTGTTGTAACATTATCAGTGTGATTGTATAGCATAATCAAATTAGCATTTTTGGTATTTTAAGATTTCAAATAATTGACCTAGTTAAAGTAAATGTATCAGGCTAATTATTTCTACCCAAAAATGACTCACATTTTCTATTTTATCATTCTTTTTATTATAGAAAAGGGGTTAGGCCTACATATACCATATATATACCATGTCACTCGAAAGTCCTTAGTGTACAGTATCTTGAAAGATTGGTAAAAACTTAATTATGAGCAAACTGAAAATATCATATAAACAGCACTCTGATTCAGATTCAGATAATATTTATTTAGATAATAATGAATGAATATATACAAAATAGAAAAAAGATATTAAAGTGAACATAGATAAAGCAGTAATTGGTAGTCATTATTATCATGGATCCCTTCTAGAAGTTAAAAACTTGTCTCGTAGGGACCCACAACAAAACACATTACTAAAAAAAAATAAAAATAACCTAGAATATATAATTATATAATTTAGGATAAAAAATTACAGTATAATAACATAACTAACATCTTCTTTATAAAAATTATTTAAATTATATTTCAATAGTTTCATGATAATTATAAATGAAATAACTACCGATATTGATAAATGAAAAAAAAAAAAAATATGTATACATAAATTATAATTCCAGTATATATATAGTATATACTATATATACATTATATATAGTATAGATTAAAGATTGCAATAATAAACAACAACTAATATTTTGTGTAAGACATAAATAGTATATGAGTATAAATAATGATAATAAGCATATTAACTAAGCAGTATAATATTTAGATATATAATGATTCTTTAACTTTTTTCGGAAAGTAAATAATGATATTGACGTTTTATATTTGGTGGGATATGATTCCACAAATTAGGACCTGATATAGTTATAAAAAATTTAGTTTTAGTAAGTCTAGCAAAAGGAATGTTTAAATGAGAAGTTCTTAAATTGTAATTGTGAAATTTGGTACGTTTACAGAGCATATCAATCATAGAAATAGGAAGTTGGTTTATAAAATAATTAAACATAAAACTGGCAACTTGAACATTGTGGATATCCGTTAATTTTAATATACCAAGACGTTTAAAAAGGGGTTCAGATGAGGTTCTATATGGTGAAAAAGTAATAATTCTAGCTGCACGTTTTTGTAATTTAGTTAATCTAGCAATATTAGAAGAGTAATCTGCAGCCCAAATAATGTTACAATACTGGAAATAAGGAAGTACAAGTGTGTTATAAAGAGAAATTAAAATATTTAGAGGGAAGAAGTGCTTAAGTCTGTTAATAATACTAATAGATCTTGATATTTTTTTCGAAACGTAATTTTGATGACTGGTCCATTTGAGGTTTTCATGAATATATACACCTAAAAAAAGTGTTTCAGTTTTGCGTTCAATTTGAATTCCGCCAAGAAGTATATTTAGGTCATCAACTTTTAGTTTACGTTGAGAATTGTGAAAAATTAAATAATTTGTTTTAAGAGTATTAATAAGTAATTTGTTTGAAATAAACCAATCACAAAATTTAGTTAATTCATCATTGAATGTAGTAAATAATAAATCAATATTGGAATTAGAGTAAAATAAGGTGGTGTCGTCGGCGAAGGATATTACTTGCAATTTGTTACTGACATTAGCCAGATCATTAACATAAATAAGGAAGAGCAATGGCCCAAGCACAGATCCCTGTGGCACTCCGCAAGTAATATCCATCGTCGACGATGTACAAGATCCTAATGCAACATATTGTTTTCTATCTTTCAAATAACTATTAAACCAATTCAATGAAATACCTCTAATTCCATAGCACTCAAGTTTTTTAATTAAATTATCGTGATTAATAACATCGAAGGCCTTTGAAAGATCAATAAATAAACTTAATAAATTTTCTTTTGATTCAAATGAATTTGTAATATTATTAATAAGATCTAAAACGGCATGGGATGTAGAGTGATTTTTTCGAAAACCATATTGGCGTTTATTAAGTATATCAAATTTTGTGAGATAATCAGAAAGTTTAGAATACATGAGTTTTTCAATAATTTTGGAAAACACTGAAAGTAGTGATATTGGCCGGTAATTAGATAATTGACTTCGTTCACCTTTCTTGAAAATGGGCACAACTTTAGCTAGTTTTAAGTGTGTTGGAAAAGTGCCAGATAAAAAAGATGAATTTATACAATGGGTAAGTTGGTGGATGATTAAGGGAGATACAGATTTTAAGACACGAGCAGTAATACCGTCAGATCCAGACCCTTTATTAGAATTTAGATTGTATATAGTTTGGTTAACATCATCAATTGAAACTGGGCTAATATAAAATGAGTTGGCAAACGCAGAATGAAGATAAGATAATGGATCAGTTATATTAGTTGGCATACTATTAATAAGATTAGGACCAATTGTAAAAAAATAGTTGTTAAACGATTCACATATCTCTTTTTGAGTTTTGTAAATATTATCACCGTCTTTAATTAGATTCGGGTGCTTGTTATTATTATTACCTTTATTTAAAACAGAATTTATTACAAGCCATGTGTTCTTCAGATTACCTTTATATCTATCAAACTGGGAAGTATAATAATTCTTTTTAGCAGTGCGACAAAGATTAGTGAAAATATTATTATATTTTGTATAGTTTAATTTATCATTATTACTACGTGTGTGCATATATTTGTTATAAAGTTTATGTTTCCGAGAACTACATTTTAAGAGAGCAGATGACATCCATGGTTGTTTAAACGTTTTATTTGATTTTATACTACTTTTAACCAAGTGTCTGGAGTGGATATTTGTAAATTTTTCAATAAATATATCAAAACTCAATCTTGGGTCACAATCAAATATCATAGACCAGTCTTCACCTTCTAAATCAATCGATAAGGCATTTAGGTCGTTTATACGAAATGAATAGTTGGCGCTATTATCATCAAGGTTTTGATCATTAATTTCTTGATCAATGAACTGAAATATAGGAAGTGGGTCGGAGATATCATTAAGTAAAATACCAGCAACTATTTTATAGTTAGATTGTTTGGAATAAAAATGATCAATCAAGGTGGCCGAAGTTGAGGTAATCCTAGTTGGTTTTGAAATAGTTGGAAAAAAAGAATGGGAAATTAAGGTATTTAGGTAGGTGTTTGTTAATTTATGGTTATGGAATTTTAATAAATCAAGTCTCCCATGAGATGACAATTTTTGTTTTCATTGTTAATTTGGGTTAATACATTATCGACGGATTTAGTAAAAGAATCTAGCCCTCCACAGGGGGCTCTGTAAATAATGCCTATAATATCATTTTTTGTCTTTGAATTTTCAATCTCAACAAAAAGTGATTCGGAAAGGTCGTCTGGTAATTTTAAGTCATTTCGAATTGTAATGCTAATATCATTACGTATAAAAAATGCAACTCCTCCGCCAATTTGATTATTGCTTCTATTGCTTGCAAAGAAGGAGTAGTTATTAATGAAAGGAATAGGGGAGTTTTTATTAAGCCATGTTTCACTGATACCGATTATGGAAAATTTGTTATTAATTGAATTCAAAAGGCATTCGAGATCATTAACTTTATGCGTAATACTTCTAATATTAAGATGCAGGAGAGATAGTTTAGTATTAAAGGATGTATTAAACTTAGAATTAAATTGTGAATAATCATAACTGCCTACCATTGTAAATGCTACAATCGTCATCCGAATATTCATCAGGGCAGAGACATGTGTAAAGTGTAGTGTTGGTAGACATACAAGTACCAGGTCCACATGGGTTAGAAGCACATGCTGCAATAATACAAACCACATAAAATACATTAAATATAAATTATGGGTTTATTTAGATTTAAAAACACTATTTAATAATTAACGGAGGTAACCTACCATTGTACGTGCTACAATTGTCACCCGAATGCCCCTCAGGGCAGACACATATGTAAAGTGGAGGATTGGTAGACATACAAGTACCAGGTCCACATGGGTTAAGGTTAGATACACAAGCTGCAATAACACACATCACATAAACTACATTACTGTAATTATAAATGATTAGTTGGTTTTACAAACGTTATTAACGAAAAGAGTGTACATACCATCGTACGTGCTACAATCGTCACCTGAATACCCTTCAGGGCAGACACATATGTAAAGTGGGGGATTGGTAGACATACAAGTACCAGGGCCACATGGGTTAAGATTAGAGACACAAGCTGCAATAAAATATATGACATAAACTACCTTACTGTAATTAAATGATTAGTTGGTCTTACAAACTTTATTAACGAAGGGTATGTACATATACCATCGTACGTGCTACAATCGTCACTCGAATACCCTTCAGGGCAGACAAAAATATATCCTGAAGAATCGGCAGGCAGACAAGTACCAGGCCCACACAGGTTAGAGGTACAAGCTGCTAATAACACAAACCGTATAGAAAGCATTCGTTAATTATAAATTTGTTTTGTTAGTTTAATAATAAACGAGGTATGGGTATACCTACCATTGTAAATGCTACAATCGTCTCCTGAATACCCTTCAGGGCAGACACATGTATATAGTGAAGGATTGGTAGACATACAAGTACCAGGTCCACATGGGTTAGAAGAACAAGCTGCATGACAAGCAAATGACACACATCACATAAATTGCATTGAAAAAGTGACACAAATTAAACAAAATAAGAAATATTATTCTATCAAGAACAATTTTAATGGTAAAATATTATTTTTAAACATGAGAGGATTTAAAAATTACATGACAACAGATCACTATTAGTTAAAATGTTAAAATTACAGAATAATATAAATAAAATAATAGCTTCCGACTTGTACGTTTTACATTTTCTATTTTAATCATTTATTTATGTATAATGGATATACTTATTGTTACCATTATTGTACGTACTACAATCGTCACCCGAAGACCCATCAGGACAGGTGCATTTGTATCGTGAAGGATGGGTAAACCCGCTACACGTGCCAGATCCACATGGGTTAGAAGAACATGCTTCAAACAATAAACAACAAAAATAAACAGTATTGAAACAAAACAAAATATTACCGAGAAACTGTTACTTTATGATTACTCATTTACGATATTATTATTTAGATATTATTGATTGTTCCGTTTCACGTTCGTTTTTGTTTATAATGTGGCGAAATAAATTATATGTTTACATTATTGATTTAGTTCATGATTTTTATTCACATAAAATATTTAGTTAAAAATACTCTGTTAGTTTCGAAATAATAATCTTGTCAATATGGAATAAAGGTGTACCTACCATTGTACGTGCTACAATTTACACCCAAGTATCCCTCAGGACAGTCGCATGTGTATCCCCGTGAAGGATTGGTTAACTCATTACAAATGGTGCCATGTCCACATGGGTTAGAGGAACAACCTTTAAAATATAACAACCAATATTACCACTAAAGAAAGCTAATTTATTAATGTGTACATAATTTATTGAATGCTTGGTCAAAAAACTCGTGTATCTTGGTTTTAATGCAACAAGAAAAACACATCAACGGCGTATATTCTATCACTAGGATAGAAGCTTATTTAGCAATATATATGTGATTTTAAAAATAATGTGACTGCACTAACTTTACCTACCCTCATACTTGTTACAGATTTCTCCCGTGAAGCCATTCGGACACATGCAGGTGTAGCCATTTTTAGTTATAGAACATTCGAAACCTTGCGAACACGGATTACTCTCACAATCTGTCAAATGTAATGTCAGACATTTCAGATAATCTTTAATTCAATGTAAATGAATGCAAGCTCAACTATGTAATCTTGGTTAGGGCTTTTCTCACAGATCTTCTTATCTTCACCCGTTAATAACTTAGTCCTAGAGTTTCTCTATGCCTATCAAGTGTAGGCCTATAGTGTACATTACATTCATCGAAAATTATTGAAAGGTGTTCCGAAAGTGGCTGGAAACATTCTTATTGACGAACCCTAACCTTTCTACCTCAATGACTACATCTCATAGAAACATATATATATAGATATATCATAATCGCTTCATCGTGTTTGTAATTTACAAACTTTAGATGGTTACCTATAGTACCTATAGGCGAAAATAGACTTTGCAGAAAACTGAAATAAATAACAAACATCAATCGATCAATTAATATAAGATTTTGTTTAGAAGAATTTAGGAAACTAATCCGGGGAAAAAACCCCACATAGGTCTTAATCGTTTAGAAAATATACTGTATATTCATATTCATTTTAATGAAACAATTTAGCAAAATGTTACTCGAAATGGCTTTATTGACCGTTGACCTTAATGTGTCACGGGAAATATATACATAAATGCATAGCTACAGTAATTATTTGTAGATATTGCCTTTATATCAGTGTAATATAACATTGATATCGGCGAGAATTATATTTTTCTCTCATACAATATAAGGCAATATCTGTTTGACATTTTACCACAGTTGCTTGTGCCACAGGAGCATGTGTATCTTATTGGCTTCATGTACCAAGTGCAGTTCGTACCTTGTGGACAAGGGTCATTATAACATGCTGCAAAATAATATTGAAATTAGCATAGCTGGTAAATCTATATTACTGTATATTTCAGTTTGATTAGTATCTCGCCATTCATTCAAAATAATCGTTTCATGATGATTGTTGCAAAATATTTATTCTAATAATATTCAATATCTTTAACTTATTTCTATTTTGAAAATCAACCGTTATTTATAGTAGCTTGTTACTTTCACGGCCTGAAATTTGAATTAATTGATAAAAACAAACATTGTAAAATATAGAATAAATCTTACCATTATAAATTTCGCAATTTTCCCCTAAGTGACCATCAGGACAGGAGCATTCGAATACATTTCCAGCGGATGGTAGTAGCACGTTGCACGAGTATCCATTTGGACAGGTATTGAAATCACATACTACAGTTAAATCAAAATATTTAAATTAGGCCTACTTACTTATACTAGATGGCACGCTCGCTTCGCTCGCGTACCATCTAGGTCGTGCCCACAGATGGTTCTCGAATACACAGTATTTCCAGCGAGAAAAAAATGGAGATTTCAAATGTGCAGGACTATAATACATTGTCGTTTACAGAAACGAATAAATATACACAATGATTTATGTAGTCAACCAAAATTAGCACCCTGGGAATTACTTCCGAGAGAGAAACAAAATGAGTCAAAATTTTTTATTTGGACTCATTTAAACAAACCCAATTTGTGTTTTGTATGTAACATTAAGGGTTGAGGGATGGGGGAAGAAGATATAGGTACAAAGAGGAAACATTTTAAAATATATTCTTATCCACTCAGTAACGAAATATTGTTTTTAATGTGTTATAGGCCTATAAATAATATACCACTAAATACAGTAAAACATTTACGATTTAATACGGTACTTTGTTAAAACTCTCACTGTCATAGTCGATTGAAATAGTAAAGTACATGTAACGATACACCACTACGACGTTTATATATTTTTAAATTATTAATTAATACAAACGTTGAGAAGCAACTGTCAGTAATAACGTTTATTTATTTGTATATTATATGTTTATAATCTAACAGTAGGGCCTACCCACACTCACAGTATAAAAAATTTATTTGTATATATTTTTATATTACATCTAACAGAACCAACACTCACAGTAAGAAATTTGCGATTCAAATTGCGATCAAAAGTGGTTAACACCTTAACAATATTGTACAGCATTGCAATACTATTTATGTTTATTCTCCAAGGGGCCCCATAAATCTAAATCTATACCTCTATGGTTAAACCAAATAATTTGGAATGTTTATTTGTATATTATATGTTTATAATCTAACAGTAGGGCCTACCCACACTCACAGTAATAAAGTTTATTTGTATATATTTTTATATTACATCTAACAGTACCAACACTCACAGTAAGAAATTTGCGATTCAAATTGCGATCAAAAGTGGTTAATACCTTAACAGTATTGTACAGCATTGCAATACTATTTATGTTTATTCTCCAAGGGGGCCCATAAATCTAAATCTATACCTCTATGGTTAAACCAAATAATTTGGAATGTTCCATTCATCACAAATCAATACATTTGTAAAAACGTATATTAAATGAAGAAGAAAATCGGCCTGTCTTCAACATTATGATGCTGTACTCGAACTGTTCAACCGGTTTTCAGCTATTAAAAACAATTATCGTAGGAGGAGATAGGAAAATGCGAAGCCTCCTCGCATTTTTGTGGCGGGTATTTTTCAAGATGGACATCCATTAGACAGTGTATACCACGATCGGAAAACACCCCTATTTGGGGCAAATCGTTGAACCTAAATTCGTTTTAATCGTCAATAACTAATTATCTAACTTAATTTAATTAGTAAACAGGGTTACATCAGGTGGTTAAAATCAGTACCGAAAGTACGAACCAACTTTATATACCATCGAGTAAAAATTCTAGAAGTAAGGCGCGATTTACCGAATTTTGCCCTTACGTAAATTTATATATAGATAATAGGCCTATAGAATATTAAATATTGTGGTAATGAACAATATGACCACCTTACTTCTACTATTCACACATGCGTTGATATCGTAACCATCACCATTACAATCACATCGGTATCCAGCTGGTTTTGTGAATGAATTACAGGTTGGGTTTAAACAAGGACTGTCAAAGCAATCTACAACAACAAAAATAATAAAGAAATGTTTGTAATTTAACGCAGTTAGTATTATTTTCTTTACATGCATTGGCTGTAATATCGTAGCATTGCATTACATAAGAATCTAGGCCTATAGTTGTAATCTATACAAACTACAAGAAAATGATTTAAACAATTTTTAAAATGACTTTAAAATAGGCCTATTGTTAAAAACAACATTATGAAATGATTAAACAGTTAAATTAACTATTGTTTTACTTATTTTAGCATCAGGAAAAATAATTTTACTTTTGTATTTTCCGAAAGTGATAATAAATATATCTTGTATGGTGAAGTAATTATTATAATTCCGTTGACACTTTATTCTGAATTCATGTATTTCCTTATATTGAATGTTTTGATTGTATTTTCTATAAGAGTATCTTTATGATATAATTATATATATATACATATACAATGTTAAAGTAAGCTATAGTTGTATGCCATGTGTAAAAAATGTAATTAACAAGCATAACCACAATGTACTGAACCCCCATACAGAACGAGAAAGTGCGTGCAATTACCGCAACAAACCCAAATGCCCCCTAAATGGTTCATGCCTCGCATCTGAAATTGTCTACTCCGCCGACGTCATAACCAATAACGAAACTAAGACATATATTGGTATGACGGGTGGGCAGTTTAAAACTAGGTTTAACAATCACAAGAAATCTTTCAAAAAAGAAACGTACAGTAAAGAATCCGAGCTCTCAAAGTACGTATGGTCTTTGAAAAATAATGACGTAATGTTTACAATTAAATGGAAAGTAGGCCTAATTAAATATTCCTCCACTAAGAACGCCGCTTATGGGCGTTGTAGTCTTTGTCTATAGATGAAAAGCTATGTATTCTAAATGCAAACAAAACAAATTTGTTAAACAAAAGGTCTGAACTGATTTCAAAATGTCGTCGTAACAAGAAAATTTACATACCACCTGACTAAAGCCTTATAACACCTCGAGATACGGTATTGTTCAGTCTATCTGAAGATCGTTTAATGTAAAACACCGTGAAATAGACGCCCGTGTTGTATCTAATTCATATATATATAATGTTATATATATAAACAAATCAGGCAAAGAACACTAATTCTAAACCGCCCGGTGATGATATACTGAAATTTAATTAATTAATTTGAAACGATAAAGATGAGGATGTTATATATATATATATAACTAACTTTTCTGCTAACTTTTCTGGCTGTTTACTTTATCGTTTTGATTTAGCTTTTCGCTTTTTATTTTTGTATCTCCATTGAGATCCAGCACTGATACCCACAGCATTGTCATTTTTTTCAGTAATTTGTCTTTGGATTTATATATATATATATATATATATATATATATATATATTTTATTTCCTACCTAAAATCCACAAAGCACGCAATCCTGGTAGACCCATTATTTCGGGCAATGGCACTGCTACAGAGAAAATTTCTGAATATGTGGATGATTTACTAAGACCATATGTGACTGATCTCCCTTCATACATTCAGGACTCCACGGACTTTATCCGCAAAATTAACCAAATTCAAAATTTACCTAATAATTCTGTTCTGGCTACATTAGATGTTTCATCATTGTATACTAATATCCCTCACGAAGAAGGAGCCGACGCATGTATTTTAAATATCATACAAATTCCAGGCAAAACGCCTACTAAAGCTCATTTACGAGAACTGGTCATGTTGATTTTAACCAACAACAATTTTATTTTTGGAAATGACCATTACCTTCAAAATCATGGCACAGCGATGGGCACAAAAATGGCGCCATCTTTTGCAAATTTATCTATGGGACAATTTGAGGCCAATTTTCTGTCCCTCCAACCAAATAAACCACTTGTTTGGTTTAGATACATTGACGACATCTTCATGATCTGGACCCATGGTGAAGATAATTTTGAATCTTTTCTTCTCAATATTAAATCAGCCCACCCAACTATCAAATTTACAGCTACCAAATCCACTAGTAGCGTTGATTTTTTGGACACTATAGTGACCATAGAAAATGGTACACTCAAAACTGACCTATTCCGTAAACCCACGGATAAAAATATGTACCTGCTCCCTAGCAGTTGTCACCCCCGACACTGTACTAAAAACATACCTTACAGTCAAGCATTACGTATCAGACGTATCTGTTCTTCAGATTTAGATTTTCAGAATCGTACCGAAGAACTAACCGGACATCTCCGGAATAGAAATTACAAGAAGGAATACATCGAAACTGCTATAAAGAAAGCAAAAGATATTCCTCGATGTCAAACACTGACGTACAAACCACGTCAGCCAAAAAAATCCACCAGAGTGCCATTGGTCACAACCTACCACCCTAGGTTGCCTCTATTACGGGCTATTATTGAGAAACATATGCCCATTCTACAGTCCACAGAACGTCTCAGGACTGTTTTTCCGGAACCACCCATTATTGCATTTCGTAGACCTCCCAACCTTCGTGATATATTAGTCAGATCCAAATTAAAGAGTGAAACTAACTCTCATGACAGCCAAAATTTGGGCAGTCACCTTTGCGGCAAATCTTGCAAAACTTGTTCATTGGTTGATTCTACTGAAAAATTTGAGAGTAACCAAACTGGCCGCATTTTTCGGATAAGACAATCAATTAATTGTCTAACCAAAAACGTCATTTATCTCATATACTGTAATATTTGTGGCAAACAGTACGTCGGAGAAACAAAAAACACTCTCCGTATGAGAATGACACAACATAGATCAGCTATCAAAACAATAAAGCTTGATCAACCTGTAGCCGAACATTTTAATTCAGCTGGTCACTCGATTGCAAATTTCAGAGTTATTGCAATAGACCACGATGTTTTGATTTAGCTTTTCGCTTTTTATTTTTGTATCTCCATTGAGATCCAGCCACTGATACCCACAGCATTGTAATTTTTTTTTCAGTAATTTGCCTTTGGATTTATATATATTATAGATGAGGGCGTATGAATTTGATCTCTGGTGCGCGTGCGTACAACTGAGGACTAGTTGTGTTCCAACCGTACACCACGCCGAGAATGTTAAAGGGTCGTTATCCGACCGAGTTAAAGAACAATACCATGCAAGCCTCAGTGGTCTAATAGTTAGGGCAACTGCATATCAAGCAGATGGTCCGAGTTCGAGCCTCGGTTGGGGCGACTTTTTCTCATGCTCACAGATTTCCTCATCTTTATCGTTTCAAAAAATTAATTAAATAATTTTCAGTGTATCACCGGGCGGTTTGGAATTTATTTCTATGCCTGTTGTGTCTATATATATATATATATATATATATATATATTCAGGTTGAAATTTTCAGACCGTTTGGTGCTCAATACCAAGGTAGAGCATAAATAAATAAAATAACAGCAGAAAACTTGGTTACTTCATTGTTTTAATCACTACAAATTTGTTTCGTACGACCAGCATGTAGCTGGCCGCACTCTTCAGGTGAAATATAAAACATAAGTGACACAGTTGGTAGTTGAGACAACTGTGTCACTTATGTTTTATATTTCACCTGAAGAGTGCGGCCAGCTACATGCTGGTCGTACGAAACAAATTTGTAGTGATTAAAACAATGAAGTAACCAAGTTTTCTGCTGTTATTTTATTTATTTATATATTATTATATATATATATATATATATATCAATGATGTTGCGTAGCACTGTGTAAATTATATATAAATCATACTGTAAATTATAGAAACAGTGCTCATATGCGATTATGAGATCATGTTCCGAATATGAGCACTGTTTCTATAATTTACAGTATGATTTATATATATATATATATATAAATCCAAAGGCAAATTACTGAAAAAAATGACAATGCTGTGGGTATCAGTGGCTGGATCTCAATGGAGATACAAAAATAAAAAGCGAAAAGCTAAATCAAAACGATAAAGTAAACAGCCAGAAAAGTTAGCAGAGCTTTCGGGCAACACTAGCCCTTCATCAGTGCAAGTGAAGGAATTTGGATAACGTCATCTATATATAAATTTACGTAAGGGCAACATTCGGTAAATCGCGCGTTATTTCTAGAATGTTTACTCGATGGTATATAAAGTTGGTTCGTACTTTCGGTACTGATTTTAACCGCCTGATGTAACCCTGTTTACTAATTAAATTGAGTTCAATAATTAGTTATTGACGATTAAAACGAATTTAGGTTCAAAGATTTGCCCCAAATAGGGGTGTTTTTCGATCGTGGTATACACTGTCTAATGGATGTCCGTCTTGAAAAATACCCGCAGACGATAATACGAGGATGCTTCGCATTTTCCTATCTCCTCCTACGATAATTGTTTTTAATGGCTGAAAACCGGTTGAACAGCTCGAGTACAGCATCATAATGTTGAAGACAGGCCGATTTTCTTTAAAAAATACTATTTTGATAGATTTAATATACGTTTATACAAATGTATTGATTTGCGATGAATGGAACATTCCAATCTCTGTTCCACAAGTGTCTATTCCCTCAGGCGTCGTAAAGGCAAGTACTGTATACTCATAACAGAAATTCGATCCATTTTTTTTTCAATCTGTGCTGCAGAGGTTGGATATAATTTTTTTTTAACGGATAAAGAGCTAGCGTTTTCACTCGCCGTATATTATGTATAAATCTTTATTATTGGAGTTAAACCACCCACATCATCACCCTTCCCTCACTGGCATGAGTAGCGTTGTAAAACCAGTAGAGGATAGGCCTACGGTACATCACATGCCCTAAACGCAGAACAACTTTGGTGGGTAGGGTAGGAACCAACTTAAGTATGAATTGGCTCTAAGAAACAATTGAAAACCATTAGGCCTCCTACTAATTAAGTTGAGTTAGATAATTTAATATTTATTGACGATTAAATCGAATTTATGATTTTCCCGAATAGAGGTGGTTTTCACAAATGGTTTTACATTATATAAACATATACACGTCGTAGTGATGTATCGTTACATGTAAGGCCTACTGTACTATTTCAATCGACTAGGACGGTGATAGTTTCAACAAAGTATTACATCGCAATGTTTTACTGTGTTTAGTGGTATATTATTTGTAAAACATAAAAACAATAATAATAATAATAACTGGTACTTAATATAGCGCATTATGCTGAAAGCCCCAATGCGCTTTACAAAGACAGAACAATTTAGAAATTTACAAATTAAAAAGTGGGTTTTGAGGAGAGATTTGAAGACACTGGTGGAAGTAGCCTGACGGATTTCAATAGGCAACGCATTCCATAGAGAAACGGATGCCGAAGAAAATGAACGATTTCCATAAAACTTAGTGGAAGGATGAAATATATGGGCAAGAAGAGACTCAGATCTAGATCTTAGAGACCGCTTAGGAACATAAGGTTGAATAAGTTCAATTAATATTTCGTTACTAAATGGATAAAGAATAATATTTAAAAATTGTTCCTCTTTGCACCCATCCTCTTCCCCATCCCTCAACCCTAATGTTACATACAAAACACAAATTAAGTTTGTTTAAATTTGACTTAAACAATTGGTTTCTCTTTCGGAAGTAATTCCCATGGTGCTAATTTTAGTTGAGTACATAAATCACAGTGTCTATTTATTCGTTCCTGTAGGCTGTAAACGACATGTATTATTGTCCTGCGGTACGTACATTTGAATTCGCCAGTTTTTTAACGCTGAAATTATTATGTATTCGAGAACCATCTGTGGGCACGACCTACCATCTAGTAGTATAAAGCTGGCAAGTGCTGTCTGGGTGGACAGGAATAAAAGAAATATGCCAAAGGGAGCCAGGGTGGAGTCTGAATAAGAGTAGAAAACAAAGAAGGTAGCTTGGTAGAGATATAAACAATTTTGGAATGAGACTAAAAAACAGCTTAAATGGTGGTTAATATTGAAACTTAAATTTTGGTAGTCAATGGAATAATTTTACCGATCTGGGAGTATGTTCCTAATGTTAAGTCCGAAAGGTTTTGTGGTTTTAAGTAGTAATTCCCAGTGGTTTTCTTTGTCTTTGCGAATTTTGTCGCTCCATTTGACATCGTGGTCTATTGCAATAACTCTGAAATTTGCAATCGAGTGACCAGCTGAATTAAAATGTTCGGCTACAGGTTGATCAAGCTTTAATGTTTTGATAGCTGATCTATGTTGTGTCATTCTCATACGGAGAGTGTTTTTTGTTTCTCCGACGTACTGTTTGCCACAAATATTACAGTATATGAGATAAATGACGTTTTTGGTTAGACAATTAATTGATTGTCTTATCCGAAAAATGCGGCCAGTTTGGTTACTCTCAAATTTTTCAGTAGAATCAACCAATGAACAAGTTTTGCAAGATTTGCCGCAAAGGTGACTGCCCAAATTTTGGCTGTCATGAGAGTTAATTTGACTCTTAAATTTGGATCTGACTAATATATCACGAAGGTTGGGAGGTCTACGAAATGCAATAATGGGTGGTTCCGGAAAAACAGTCCTGAGACGTTCTGTGGACTGTAGAATGGGCATATGTTTCTCAATAATAGCCCGTAATGGAGGCAACCTAGGGTGGTAGGTTGTGACCAATGGCACTCTGGTCGAATTTTTTGGCTGACGTGGTTTGTACGTCAGTGTTTGACATCGAGGAATATCTTTTGCTTTCTTTATAGCAGTTTCGATGTATTCCTTCTTGTAATTTCTATTCCGGAGATGTCCGGTTAGTTCTTCGGTACGATTCTAAAAATCTAAATCTGAAGAACAGATACGTCTGATACGTAATGCTTGACTGTACGGTATGTTTTTAGTACAGTGTCGGGGGTGACAACTGCTAGGGAGCAGGTACATATTTTTATCCGTGGGTTTACGGAATAGGTCAGTTTTGAGTGTACCATTTTCTATGGTCACTATAGTGTCCAAAAAATCAACGCTACTAGTGGATTTGGTAGCTGTAAATTTGATAGTTGGGTGGGCTGAATTAATATTGAGAAGAAAAAATTCCAAATTATCTTCACCATGAGTCCAGATCATGAAGATGTCGTCAATGTATCTAAACCAAACAAGTGGTTTATTTGGTTGGAGGGACAGAAAATTGGCCTCAAATTGTCCCATAAATAAATTTGCAAAAGATGGCGCCATTTTTGTGCCCATCGCTGTGCCATGAATTTGAAGGTAATGGTCATTTCCAAAAATAAAATTGTTGTTGGTTAAAATCAACATGACCAGTTCTCGTAAATGAGCTTTAGTAGGCGTTTTGCCTGGAATTTGTATGTAATTTAAAATACATGCGTCGGCTCCTTCTTCGTGAGGGATATTAGTATACAATGATGAAACATCTAATGTAGCCAGAACAGAATTATTAGGTAAATTTTGAATTTGGTTAATTTTGCGGATAAAGTCCGTGGAGTCCTGAATGTATGAAGGGAGATCAGTCACATATGGTCTTAGTAAATCATCCACATATTCAGAAATTTTCTCTGTAGCAGTGCCATTGCCCGAAATAATGGGTCTACCAGGATTGCCTGCTTTGTGGATTTTAGGTAGGAAATAAAATCTGCCTGGAACTGGATTGACCTGTGCCAAATGAGGTCCAATCTTAGGATCGATGGAGTGTTTTTTTTACCATCACAGAAACAGATTTGGCCACCTTATCCGCAATTTCCGGGGTGGGATCCGTTGTAAGTTTACGATAATGAAGAGGATTGCTTAGCTGTCTTAAGGACTCCTCTTCATAAATTTGATGTCCATGGCAACAGTGGCAGAACCTTTATCAGCGGATTTAATGATAATATCATTACGCTGACGCAATTTGGCAATGGCCTGCCTCTCTTGTTTTGAGAGATTGTCACGTTTATCTGGACTCGGGACGTAGTTTTGTACATCCTCCTCAATAGCCTGAATGAATGTTTCTAAAGCTGGACAACGATTTTTAGGTGGATTCCAGGAACTTTTTGGTTTAAATTTGTTAGCGTTGCCTTCGTTTTGCGTGGTGCTGCTGTCTGAATCAGCAAAATGTTCACGTAATCGTAATCTTCTGGAGAAAGACTCCATATCCAAAGATAGTTGTTGTCCGCCGACCTGCCTTGGTTTTGGGCAGAATTTAAGTCCTCGGGAAAGAAGTTTTTTCTCTTCTTCGGAAAGTCGGCAATTAATTTCAACAACTGACAACTTTTTTTTTTTTTTTTTTTTCTATTTTAATATTTTAAGCTAAACTTTTTGAATGTTCCTGTATTGTATTTCTTGTGTAAATTTCCTCCTTTTTTATATTTTTTTATCATTGGTTTTATACTTTTTTACAAATTTTAATATTGAACAAATGTAAATATCTTTGTAATTCAGCTAAGGCTGCGATAATGATATTGAAATAAATGAAATGAAATGAAATGAAAAAAATCATTCAGCAAATGTTCATTGCCTAATGTGTTTTTTTATATATATAAATATATAAATATAAATATATATATATATATATATATATATATATATATATATATATATATATATATATATATATATATATATATATATATATATATATATATATATATATATATATAAATCGTGGTGAATTTAACGCAGACCATGAAAGCGAAAGTGCTCGATACAAAATGTAGAGCCAAATATAAATAAATGAAAGACGCTAGTAAATTACCAACTGAACATTTTATTGCACTACAGGCTGTTTCATGAGTATGAACTCAATCTTCAGGTGCTTGGCTCTGAATGATAGTCACAAGTGAATACAAAAAGCTATAATGAAGTCTTAAGGCAAACTGTTTATGTGAACAATAGTATGCTAATTAGCAAGTACAACACATCTCTATTTCCTGGACAGTCTATTGTTAACCAAATTCTTATTATCTAAATTACTGATACTTTAGTAGAAACTTTCTCCTATGTCTACATGCACTGACTAATTTGTTCCTATGGTTAAGTGAGCTGGTTTCAGGCTTGCATATAATATAATACTTCTCTTGTAAGCATAGATTACACCGTTTGTTAACATTGGAATATGGTTTACACTTCTTTATTATTCGCCATTTAATGTTATACTTTATGTTATCATCTTTTAGCTTCCAGATGTACTGGCTAAGCGTTGTGCTGTTTTTGTATTTAACATTACGGAATGAACTATTGTGTGCGTTATATCTGCATTTAAATGTGTTTTCGGTTAGTCCGACATATGTTTCAATAAGTTCAATAAGACTTTTTCTCATTCTCACAGATCCTCATCTTTATCGTTTCAAATTAATTAATATATATATATATATTAAAACAATGAAGTAACCAAGTTTTCTGCTGTTATTTTATATATAAACACAAGAGGCAAAGAACATTAATTCTAAACCGCCCGGTGATATACTGAAATTTAATTAATTAATTTGAAACGATAAAGATGAGGAAATCTGTGAGAATGAGAAAAAGTCGCCCCAACCGAGACTCGAACTCGGACCGCCTGCTTGATATGCAGATGTCCTAACCATTAGACCATTGGGGCTTTCATGGTATTGTTCGAACTCGATTGGATAACGACTCTTTAACATTCTCGGCGTGGCACGGCGGAACAGCACTAGTCCTCAGTTGTACGCACGCGCAACAGAGATCAAATTAATACGCCCTCATCTTTCAGTATTTTTATTCTTAATTATTATTTTTAATTAATATATATATATATATATTAAAACAATGAAGTAACCAAGTTTTCTGCTGTTATTTTATATATATATATATATATATATATATATATTCAGGTTGAAATTTTCAGACCGTTTGGATAGAGTGCTCAATACCAAGGTAGAGCATAAATAAATAAAATAACAGCAGAAAACTTGGTTACTTCATTGTTTTAATCACTACAAATTTGTTTCGTACGACCAGCATGTAGCTGGCCGCACTCTTCAGGTGAAATATAAAACATAAGTGACACAGTTGTCTCATAGTGCTTAATAGAAGTGAGTCATCGGGAAGTCGTATACAATAGCCTATTGTTTTAGATAAACTGTTTGGATCTGCAATTTAGTAAGAATTTTTTCCTATGTCTACAAGTAGAGACTAACTCGTTCTTACGGTTCAGTGAGCATAGCTCTGGTTGACGTATAATAACATACTTTTCATATATACATAAATTACATCTTTTGTTAATATTTGAGTAAGGTTTGCATTTCTTTATAATTTTCCATTTAATTGAGTAATTTGTTTTAGAGTCTTTAAGTGTCCATATATATTTACTGAGTTCCGTTGCACTTCTTAATTTTTCGTTCCGGAATGAAGACGTATGGTTTCTGTATCTAGTTTTAAACTGGTTTTCAGTTAGTCCGCCATATGTTTCTTCTTTTGATGAATCTTCTCTCTTTACTGTAGCTTGGTAAACTACACCTTTTGTTAGGCAGTTACCTGGGAGCGGGCATTCATTGGGATTGCGGCAGTTACATCCGCTTGTTTTCGCGTTGGTTTCAGTAGGCTTTTCTTTGGCTATCACATATTTGTTGTGTGCGTTAATTACTTTGTCTACGCTGGGCATGCAACTATAGCTTAGTTTCAAGGTATTTTTGTTAAATATTTTCCTGAGCTTGTTGCCGGCAGGAAAACAATCTTCTACTATAGCTAAAAACTTGTGGCCGATGTTGGTTGCTACGTTTTTGCTGAATGGTGGGTTAAACCAAATTATGTTTCTGGTGCGTGATTTTTTGGGCTTCTGCTGTTCAGCATTGAACTCAAGTTGATGATTGTATCCACTTTCTTTGAGGGCTTCCTGGTATAGGGGTGCGGATGCATGAAATGTATCTTTGTCTGATGAGATGTCAGAAAGGCGTCTATTTATAGCAAGTGGGATGTTTCGGATAATAGATGGAGGATGGTTGCTGTCATGGTGCACGTAGGTTGGTTTGTTATTAGGCTTAGTGAAAGGTTGGAAGATCCCTGTCCTTAGGTCGAACGTTACATCCAAATAATTGACTCTTTTCTTGTTAGCTTCAATTGTTAGCTTGAGGTTGTTCTCCTGGAAAATTTTACAAATATCTTTCTTGATTAGCTCAATCGTTTTGGCTGATTCGCGAAACGCGGCTAGGCCATCGTCGCGGTATAGACCAATTTGGTTGCCATATTTTTTCCTTAACCCGCAACCGCAAACATCAACAAAGAATGAAACGTATGGATTTAAAACATCTACATCTCCGAAACCCGTAGTGGAGCTTTGTGAATTTGAAAAAAAAATGTTAAATCTTGTCAGAAATGTTCAATTCAAGAATTGCAACAGCGAATTCCAAGATAAATTGCTAGAAGATGTCAACAAAATCAAAAAAGACAACAAGCTAATAATACCCGCCGACAAAACAACGAATTTTTATCGAGTCGATACCCCAGTATACAACAATCTACTCAACAACAATGTTACAAAATCTTATAAGAAGACGAACAAAAGCACAACTTCTAAATTAGCCAGAGATGAATATGAAACCGCCGCAAAACTAAAATTGGAAAGCAGAATCGAGCGTTTAGCCGAGAAGGAAGCTTTTATAACACTAAAAGACCACAAACCCAACTTCGAGAACAACCCGACATGTAGATTGATCAACCCATCGAAATCAGAAATTGGCATCGTAAGAAACAAATCCTTGAAAGAATAAATAAGAAAATAATAGCGTCTACAGGATTAAATCAATGGAAGAACACTAATTCTGTTATCGAATGGTATAAGAACATTCAAAACAAGGATAAGCACTCGTTTATTTGCTTCGACATAGTTGATTTCTACCCGTCAATAACCAGTGACCTACTTAAAAAAGCCCTTGAATTCGCCTCCAAGTTTGAAGCAATCTCCGATGAAGAAACAAATATTATTATCCAAGCGAAAAAGTCACTCCTTTTCCATGATAACGCTACATGGTGCAAAAAAGGAACTGAAAACCAACCTGTGTTTGACGTCACAATGGGAAGCTTTGATGGTGCTGAAACCTGTGAAATCGTAGGTACATATCTTTTGTCGCAACTGTCTAACAAATATGGCAACCAAATTGGTCTATACCGCGACGATGGCCTAGCCGCGTTTCGCGAATCAGCCAAAACGATTGAGCTAATCAAGAAAGATATTTGTAAAATTTTCCAGGAGAACAACCTCAAGCTAACAATTGAAGCTAACAAGAAAATAGTCAATTATTTGGATGTAACGTTCGACCTAAGGACAGGGATCTTCCAACCTTTCACTAAGCCTAATAACAAACCAACCTACGTGCACCATGATAGCAACCACCCTCCATCTATTATCCGAAACATCCCACTTGCTATAAATAGACGCCTTTCTGACATCTCATCAGACAAAGATACATTTCATGCATCCGCACCCCTATACCAGGAAGCCCTCAAAGAAAGTGGATACAATCATCAACTTGAGTTCAATGCTGAACAGCAGAAGCCCAAAAAATCACGCACCAGAAACATAATTTGGTTTAACCCACCATTCAGCAAAAACGTAGCAACCAACATCGGCCACAAGTTTTTAGCTATAGTAGAAGATTGTTTTCCTGCCGGCAACAAGCTCAGGAAAATATTTAACAAAAATACCTTGAAACTAAGCTATAGTTGCATGCCCAGCGTAGACAAAGTAATTAACGCACACAACAAATATGTGATAGCCAAAGAAAAGCCTACTGAAACCAACGCGAAAACAAGCGGATGTAACTGCCGCAATCCCAATGAATGCCCGCTCCCAGGTAACTGCCTAACAAAAGGTGTAGTTTACCAAGCTACAGTAAAGAGAGAAGATTCATCAAAAGAAGAAACATATGTCGGACTAACTGAAAACCAGTTTAAAACTAGATACAGAAACCATACGTCTTCATTCCGGAACGAAAAATTAAGAAGTGCAACGGAACTCAGTAAATATATATGGACACTTAAAGACTCTAAAACAAATTACTCAATTAAATGGAAAATTATAAAGAAATGCAAACCTTACTCAAATATTAACAAAAGATGTAATTTATGTATATATGAAAAGTATGTTATTATACGTCAACCAGAGCTATGCTCACTGAACCGTAAGAACGAGTTAGTCTCTACTTGTAGACATAGGAAAAAATTCTTACTAAATTGCAGATCCAAACAGTTTATCTAAAACAATAGGCTATTGTATACGACTTCCCGATGACTCACTTCTATTAAGCACTATGAGACAACTGTGTCACTTATGTTTTATATTTCACCTGAAGAGTGCGGCCAGCTACATGCTGGTCGTACGAAACAAATTTGTAGTGATTAAAACAATGAAGTAACCAAGTTTTCTGCTGTTATTTTATATATATATATATATATATATATATATATATATATATATATATATATATATATATATATATATATAAACACATTAGGCAATGAACAGTAATTCTAAACCGCCCGGTGATATACTGAAATTTAATTAATTATATATTATATATATAATATATATATATATAAATCAAGGAGCTGCATAGGCAGGATATAGAAAAAAATCAAGATCAAATAAGTTAAAACTGCCTCAATATAGATTTATTTTAACGACATGTTTCGGGCATAGCCCATCATCAGGTGAAAAGAATTGTAACAAAGGATAACATATATAAGTCACAAAATTACATAATAAAACAAATCAACCAATCAAAGATGTTAACAAACAAAAGGCATAGTTATAAAGGCACGCCTCCAAAAGCTATGGTGTACAAAGCAGGAATGGTTGCTTATAAAGCAGGAAATTTAAAACAAAGACAAAAGCTTCAAGTGTAAATAATTGTTAATATGTGAATGTCTCTGGCAAAATTAATGTTTAAAGGATCTAAATTGTACATTTATGCCGGTAGGGGCAAGAGTGCCAAGCTTTACAATTATTCTTTCTTCTATAATTCTACGAGATGTCTCAGAACCATTACATACTTTAACACCAGAAATAGTAATATCCGAAAGGGAATGCTCATTATTACAAAAATGGGTGGCTACAGGTAATCCGGGAGTCTTTAGTTTAATAGACCTTAAATGTTCTACAAACCTATCACCTAACCTGCGTTTAGTTTCACCAATATAAAGCATATTACATTTAGTACACGAAATACAATAAACTAGATTTCTAGTGGTGCACGTAATACGATCTGTGATCACATAATTACCAGAAGGTCCTACTATTTGGTTTGAACATGAAACGTAATTACATGTCGAACATCTATTTCTATTACATTTGAATGTTCCAATTGATTCATTACCTTTGTTTTGTAATTTAGACGTTTATGTAGCGATGATGATGACTTTAACATCAAAGCATCTGAGATGATCGATTTTTTCAATGCACGCGAATATCCATCTGACATTACTGTGAAATCTCTAAGAAAAGTTTGCCAGTTAACGCACGAGGACACATTGCAACCTACACATAATACAAATGCTTGTGACCGCATACCTCTAGTCCTCACGTATCATCCTATGAATAAGAAGGTTATTAACATTGTTCGCGATAACTTTTCAATTTTGACTGAAGATAAATCCGCTACAAAAGATATTTTTCAAGAACCACCCATGATAGCTTACAGACGTGATCAAAGCATTAAAGACACTTTAGTTAAATCTAAATTACAAAACAAAGGTAATGAATCAATTGGAACATTCAAATGTAATAGAAATAGATGTTCGACATGTAATTACGTTTCATGTTCAAACCAAATAGTAGGACCTTCTGGTAATTATGTGATCACAGATCGTATTACGTGCACCACTAGAAATCTAGTTTATTGTATTTCGTGTACTAAATGTAATATGCTTTATATTGGTGAAACTAAACGCAGGTTAGGTGATAGGTTTGTAGAACATTTAAGGTCTATTAAACTAAAGACTCCCGGATTACCTGTAGCCACCCATTTTTGTAATAATGAGCATTCCCTTTCGGATATTACTATTTCTGGTGTTAAAGTATGTAATGGTTCTGAGACATCTCGTAGAATTATAGAAGAAAGAATAATTGTAAAGCTTGGCACTCTTGCCCCTACCGGCATAAATGTACAATTTAGATCCTTTAAACATTAATTTTGCCAGAGACATTCACATATTAACAATTATTTACACTTGAAGCTTTTGTCTTTGTTTTAAATTTCCTGCTTTATAAGCAACCATTCCTGCTTTGTACACCATAGCTTTTGGAGGCGTGCCTTTATAACTATGCCTTTTGTTTGTTAACATCTTTGATTGGTTGATTTGTTTTATTATGTAATTTTGTGACTTATATATGTTATCCTTTGTTACAATTCTTTTCACCTGATGATGGGCTATGCCCGAAACATGTCGTTAAAATAAATCTATATTGAGGCAGTTTTAACTTATTTGATCTTAATATATATATATATATATAATATATATGGTCCGAGTTATATAAATCCAAAGGCAAATTACTGAAAAAATGACAATGTTGTGGGGGTGTTGTGGGTATCAGTGGTTGGATCTCAATGGAGGTACAAAATAAAAGCGAAAAGCTAAATCAAAACGAGAAGTAAAACAGCCAGAAAAGTTATATATATACAATATTATTGTGATGTTTTATTAACGTATTGGAAAATAAATTTGAATTTAATTTAATGTTTTGCCAATTTAGGTGAACTTGACCTTGCCACCGAATAACTAAATCCCGCCTCCCCCCCGTGTACTATTGTTTTAACATTCTTTCAGTAATTATCGGAAAAGAAGAAAAAGTAGATCAAAATGACAAACGATACTAGAAATTGGAGATAAAGTGATATAAAACACGAGTTTGTAAAACTACAGTTAGGCTAGACCTATGTACAATGTATACAGTAGCATACATGTGTATAACCATGAAGAGGTATATACGAGTGACGGATAGATTCTGACCAGGATTTAGAACAATTTACACTAGGTTTATTTTTCCTGGGGTCTTGCAAAATAAAGTACAGAATTATTCTTAAAATAACATCATATAGAGATTCATTGCGTCAATACTTATATTTTCAGTTATCATTAGTGTCATCAATAAATGTTATTTTTGGTGGAATGAAAGTTACACCAATACAATGTTTATGTACTATTAATAGATAAAGCGGTTTATTAATGTGAGTTTCAAATAAAAAAGTAATTAAAAATCCGAAATTCACTGACTAATAAGCCTAAAATGTATTTCAATATAGTGTAATTCAAGATGTTACCAGGATTACCTTCTTTTTTTTAATTTCATATTTTAATGTACTGTAAGTATCAAAGTTAAGTGGAGACTTACAGTTAAAGACTTGGCAGTTATCAATAAGTGCATGAAAACCGTCAGGACATTGACACATAACTTCACCACCTGGCAAAATAAGCCTACACAATCCTCCACCTGGACACGGATTTGGATTACATGGATCTATTGAATAATACAAGAAAAAAACCTCATTTATTTAAGAGGTTTAAAATTTGGTACTATAATATTATGATATTAATTAGTTTTACATTCCAAAAAGAGCATGACATTGGCCTTATCAAACTCACTCTGATGTCATTGAGTACAATACTAATGTACAGTACGGTATGTTTCGAAAAGATAGTGATAGCCATGACCTACGTAATTCATACGTAATCATTTTATTTCAATAGATTTAGAACACTGATTTCATCATAAGCCTACATGACTGGTAGATAAAGAGGACGGAAAACATGTATTCTATTTCTAAAACAATGTAATAAAATCAAATCACAATACCTTGGCAGTGTACACTATGGATCAACCTACAGATGAATATAAGCAAAACTCTAGTAACCAATTGCCACATATTAAATTAACAATCTGCATTCCCTTGCTATAAATTTATTCTCAGGATATTATTTCGCCATTTAAATACATTGCAAATATTACACTAGTCTACTTCCTTGTAGATTCATATGTTTATATAGCTCTTTGTTACTAAGTTCGTTCTTTGTATTAAATCTGTCAACTGTTTGATGTTATTTTTAGTACCGTTCTAATACTATATGTTCTCTGGTCTTATTGGTCCTATTGGTCTTTTACATTGTTGGGTTGTAAATTAAGTAAAGAAAAGAATTACGTATCCTGTGCATTGTTGTTTCAAGTAAGGATAGTACCTGTATACAAAAAGAGTGCGTTTGGGGTAGTGAAATAAGAATATGAATAGAAAAAATGAAAAATTATATACAAAATTAATGGTAAAATAAAATATATGCGATATTATGTAAACGATATTAACGTGAGCATAATCGTGCATAAATATAATTTTACAGATAATTACTACTGGCCTTTCGTAATATTTGTCACGTTTTATAAAATAAAAAAAAACACAGTGAATTTCTTTAGGCAGTTATGTTCAAGATGGCAGAAGCATTACTGTAGGAAACTGTATCACATGGAAGCTTACTGTTTAATACGGCTTAAAAATGGGTATTTGGAACTCGGACTGGGCATGCGCAAACCTCAAAGCACGTATATCTCGGTATATGTCTTGGAGAAGAGAGTCTGTATTCAGAGATTAGTAACACCGGTTCAGTAAACAATGTTTTCGTTTTGGCTGTCAATTTATCTTTGTCAAAACAATCTTCCCACTATGGTAAATATTTGTGGCAAATTGTGTGTATAGATGAAGAATTGTTTGATTAAGTAAAAAACAAAAATTATAGATTTTAAAAATAAACCAAATAGGAAAGTGTAACTGTCTTTTAAATCAATCATGCAGTTTGAAAGCATTTAGAACACATAATTTTGAGAATGGGGCATTATAGTATGATAATAGGTTTATTTACCGATTACTACCAAAGAAAGTTTGTCGTTTTGAAATTTTTGTTTATTACTGGAATGTTGGGGTATGTTGGTCAGACGGCCTCTCTCTCAGAGTAACGCCTCTCCCGGAATATGTACAGACTATAGTTTAGTGTAGGTCTAAGACTTTTAGGACTTTGTTCATTTATTACTATACTTACGTTACACAAAATGTTTACTACTGATTGATACTAAATTATTAAACAGAATATCAAAACAAAAAAGCATCATCGAATGAAGAAAGAACAATAATGTAAACTGTTACGTCAAAAAGTCAAGCGGTTTTTTAAGGAAATATATCTTGTTTATTGCTTGATTGTCTAATGCATATTTTAACAGTATTTATTACTATTATTTGAAATTCAATCTTATTTGTGAACGTGCAGCCAAGTGTGATTTTGGCATGGTTTCTGATTTAAGAATTCAATATCAAGTGGATATTGTTTTATGTTGTTTTATAATGTTTGTTTATCCTTAACATAATCCTAATTCCGTTTGATTATTTCCATTGTTGTCATCATCTATCATCATCTTTAATACTTCTTACCATGACATAAAATACAAATAGGCCTAGCATTAGTAGTCTTCATTATTATGAAACCTATCATTATTGGATAAGTTTGGATATCGATAAAGTCTGTCTTTCGTCTAAAACCTCTTTTTTCACGAGAAATAGTTCTCTAAAATTAAAAACGAAAATGTTTCGGTAAGGTAATATTTTTTACATTTTACCTACTAATAACAATATTTTCTATTATGTGATATTAAAAATTATCCTGATACTACTTATATAATAATAATATTAAAATAATAATAATAATAATAATAATCAATAATAATAATATTTTTACAGTGGTTTCGTATAGCATTCCAATTTAACCTATATTTGATTTATGTGTTGACAACAGTTATTTTATTTGGTTTTTGTTTAAATAACTATAAAAAGCTGACTTTTTGTATTACTTGGAATTATCTGACCGTATACCTTGATATAAAATTATAATTAGCAGTAGCTTTACTTTAAATACATTTTCTTGTAATGGTACGATAATAATATGTTACGTTATCTAATTCCTATGATCTAAACAGTATTGAATTCAAATGTATTATACAAACTTGGCGAGATATATTAATTATCTTTAGTCCTAAGACTGTTTTAAACCAGTATATGCTGGTTCTAATGATGAATATGTGTGCAGATCTTCATAGCCATAGTTTACACTTTCTCTAGACTCTGCCACACGTGGAGCTTCAATGTTTGCAGGGACGGGCACTTCATAGTCTGTATTAGGTGGTTTACTTGTTGATACATCAATATTAGTAATACTCATGGTACTGTTTCTGTCTCTGTTTTTCCGAGAATACCGAAATCTGTAATTAAAGACAGTGCACAAGCAAGTTTTGATTATGAATACCAATTTTAATCAATATCACCAGTAGTAGGCCTAACTCCTCTAAGCTTTATTCTCCATTGTTTGTTAAAGACAAATTATCTTTTTAAGTATATGTATGATATTTGCTTTTTAATTTTTCAAGACAAGTAGGCCTAAAGAAGTGAAACAAGAATCAATTGTAAACACATATTCCTAGACATTTATGTATTATGAACTTATGCTAGTTATTAACAGGAAATAATACCTAGAATAAAAGGAAAAAGATAACGACATCACCAGGCAAATGGCAAGAACAGCTATCACTGATATCTGGTAACCTGGTACTGATGAAATATTGGAACAACCTTAATATAAAATAAATAGAAAACAGTAAACAATTATTACTACAGCTACCATGTAACCTGGCACTATAATACCCTACTAGTAAAACCTCTAAAATCGACGCAACTGTAGCTACTGTAACTGAAAAAATGATGAATATAAAACAGGACAATTTAATATCAACACTGTACCAACAATTGCGTTAATGAACCGATTTTGCTAATACTGGCGGTCATATTATTTTTTAAACCTACTAAAAAACTGTAAAAATCTGGATCGAAGGCAAGCATATGAACCAGTAATACTGTTCTAACTATTGTGCTATTGTCACTCTTAATGAAGATGTGGTACACATGTGGTAAGGCTTCCACCATCAACAGTTGGCGATATATTAAACTAAATCAATATGTAATACTATAATATGCAAATAATCCTATTGTACCTCCAAATGAAACTTTAAATTCACATCTTCCGACATTACCAGCAGTATCAGTAGCAGAACAAGTAACATCAGTTGAACCAATATTAAATGATGAACTAGAAGGTGGAGTACAAGTAGCTGACAGATTAGTGTTGACATTGTCACTAACAGTGGGCTCATCCCAAGTCACTGTAGAAACAGTTGTATCTGTACCGATGGTAATTGTCGCAGGACATGTTACAATAGGGATTTCAACATCCTCTGTAATTATTTATGAACAAGTGGCAAATTCTTTTAAAAAGTTTTTTCAAAGCTATAATTAAATTGGGTGGGGCGGGGGAAGGGTGGGCGGATGGGAATAGCAGGCTTAATCAATATTAAATGTTAAATCTTAGAGTACTTTGAACAGTCACCACCTTAAACCAGTTTAAAACTTCGTCCACCTCACAGCTAGACTTCATCAGTTTATATGTACTGTCGTTATGTTACGAGTAGACTCCTCTGCAGCCACTACACAGTTTTACAGAATGGTCTCTCTAACTACAAACGATTGGAATCACAGAACTGCAAAACTAACCGTCTTGGAAAAAACGTAAGCTTTACACTCGTTTACTATGAACTTTACATTAAATCTTTGTAATTACACTGTTGTTATTTTGTTATGGCTGCTATACTATCCATTTATTAATTGACTTACGTAACACAATTTAACAAAAATTAGATACGCGATGACTTTTCCACTGCATTTCATATTGTAAGCCTACCGTTCGTTTTTATTAATTCAGTACAAATGTTATCCCTACCTAAAGTCAGACTGCCTAAAGTAGGGATTGTTATTATAAAATCTAACGAACTAACCGTTAATGTGAATTGTAAATATGCAGCTACCATGATTACCAGCATTATCAGTAGCAGTACACGTAACACTATATGAACCAACATTAAATGATGAACCAGAAGGTGGAGTACAAGTAGCTGACAGACCAGTATCAACATTGTCACTCACTGAGGGGTCATCCCAGGTCACTGTACTTTGTCCTGTTCTTCCTATATCTTCGTCAATGTTACCAGGGCAGGTAACACTAGGATGATCAATGTCTACATGTGATACATATTATTATTATTTTTATTATTATTTTAAAAATTATTATTTATCGATCTTTATAATTAAATATAAAAACTTACCATTGACGAGAACTGTAAATATGCAGCTTCCATTATTATCAGTACTATCAGTAGCAGTACACGTGACACTATATGAACCAACATTAAATGATGAACCAGAAGGTGGAGTACAAGTAGCTGACAGACCAGTATCAACATTGTCAATGACTACTGGGTCATCCCAGGTCACTGAAGTCTGGCCTGTGTTTCCTATATCTTCGTCAATGTTACCTGGGCAGGTAACTCTAGGATTATCGTCTATATGATGTACATATACATTATTAGTATACACAAGTGCAACCACATAAAACTAAAGAAGGCATGGTCACCCATGTAACCCTCATGACAATCATATGTGTATAGTGGAAGATTGGCAATCAGGTCCACATGGACTAGCGTAACAAGCTGCAAATAATTATACTATGCACACAAACAACATTAATTATAAATAAATAAATGTGGTTTTACATCATTCATTCATTGTCAACGGTATACTTTTGTATCAAATTTCTATTACAGCGCATTTTATTACAATACCTAGATTTTCGAAATAACACTGATATTAATAAATTTATGAAGTTTTATCAGGGTGTCATGAAACCCAAGATCACGAAAGCTAAGACCCCAAAAGACATAAGATCACGAAACCTATAAGAACCAAGATCTAAAATTACCAATAGTTCTCTTTCGCACCTGCCTTGTATTTTAACTCTATTTGTTAACCAATTGAACTGTATCTTGAATACCACACCTTAGAATTAGATGAAGAAGAATCAATAAAATAACAATAAATTCTTTAAATAAATTGATGATTTTACAGACTTTTTTCTCATGCGAGTTTCGCATACTCTATGTTCAATATTTTGTGTCTATGGAACGCCAAAAGAACAACATTATTAGATAGATAAAAACTATGTGGATTCTATCTATTTAACTCATTTTTTTTGGTGAAAATCATGTTCAATTCAATATATTTTGTCACTGTCGATACAAATAAAATGTTACTGTTGATACTTTACACGGTTTCGTTAACTTTAAGAATAAAATCGACAAATTCATCATATCCCCTTATGTCGCCCTTGACTAGGCCTAGGGTAAGTAGTGATGCTGATTTTAAGATCGATTAATATTCTTTGAAAATAGAAGAGTATCAGCAATAACACATTACAGCATTTTTATTGACAAATTGACAAAACATATTGAAATTAAACGTGCATTTCACTAATAAATGCATTAAATGTAGACGCATTCTTAGCCCTCTATTATCGTTGCTCTTTTGGCGCTCCATAGAAACGAAAATATTGAAAGTTGAGTATGCGAAAGAGTGTGCGAGAAACACGTCTGTAAAATCACCAATTTTTTTTTGTTTTTTTTTGTCTTGTGTGGGTTCGTCCCACTTTTATTATAGTTCTATAAATATAAATAATATATGTATATATGCACATTTATATAATTCTCTTATTTATAAGGTACATTGTTAAAAAAATACGTATCTTTTGAACAGTATATACATAAGACTAAGATTATTTTGATGTTAAGAAGTAACCACATTTACATTCATATACATTTAAAAAAAATACAATTAATTAAAATATGTCGATGGCAGTAAACTGACGCTAAAAATTGATTTAAAAAAAACGTACTTATGAAAAAGTTATTATTGTTGTTTTATTCTGTTCGTGTCCGTTGTCTGGGTAGAGAGGCTATAAACTCAATTTTTATTTATAAATAAAACCAAGCATGTATTTGTTACTTTTTATGTGAACCTCTTTCATAAAAGTACTTATGAGGCCTAATTCTAAGGTGTGGTAATCATGATATTATAACGTTAGTTGAATTAATCTGGAGTTTATTTCTGTTTGTGATAAGTATTTAATTAAATCAATGATAAAAAGCATTAATAAATGAAACCTACTATGTTTAAAATTGTGTATAGATAAACAAGTATTGTTTTTAAACTGTCGTATATCTTAGAATTTGTAGTTTTTTTGTAAGTACCAATATAATTGTTCTCATGGCCTAAACAGTATATCAAGCCGGCTTATTCTAATAACATTTACCTATACGTCTGTATAATAATATAAGATTATTTTGGGGAATCTGATAGGCCTATTAATAATGTTCGAGGTTGTCGGGTTTGTGTAATTCTTCGTTCAAGTCCCCATGTTCGGAATCGTGTATACTTTTAAATAGTGATCTTCATATATTTACTACTTCTGTATTTCTTATTTTCATTAGCCAGCTTCTGTTCTGCCTAGTATTAAATCGAATTTAATGGCGTTCTATGTATATTATTGCATAAACAGATTTACAGTATTTCTTACCACACTGATTGTCGCTGCTGCCAGTAGGACAGGCACATGTGTACCTTGTTGGCTTTGTGTACCAAGTGCATTCCGTACCTCCTGGACAAGGGCTATTATAACATGCTGAAAAATAATATTAGTTATAGAGTTAGATAATTGAAATAATCCGTCGTAAGTAACTCTTCTGCTTACTGTAACAAGAATTCAGTTTAAATAATATTTTCTTAGTATAGACAAAAGGTATAATTAATGAAAATATGAAATTAGTTCTTCCAAATACAATTCACTTGACTTAGGCCTATAGGACATGAAATATTGTTATGAACAAATGCCAGAACCGGGATTCGGGCCTACTGTAGGACTCAAAGATTGGTAAGGTGCATGTCATCCACCAAAACAGTTCTACAAGCAATCCAAACAGACACAATCAATTGTTGAGTTTGACTACAATTTATCATGCACCTTTAAAAATTAGAGGTTGCTAAAGTAATTCGTGTTCGCATGGTTGCGGAATGAACAGGTTGCGGAAAGGACATGAAATATTTTTTATTATAAACATTATTTCTAATATGTAAGAAAACAACTTACATCAAAACTAAAATTGATTAGTGTATGTTGTTCTTTCACACTATGAAATTAGAATTTATTGGTAAAAATATAAATTGTTAAAGAAAGAATAAATCTTACCATTATATATTTCACAATGTTCCCCTAAGTAACCAGCAGGACAGGAGCAAATGAATACGTTTCCATCTGACAGTGTACTACAGGTATATTCCATGGGACAAGGGTTGAGATCACATACTACCAATGAATTAAAAAGATAAATTAATTGTGTCAATATAAATATAGATTAGGCTGATTGAATATTGTGGTCATGAAGAAGATGATCGTCTTACTTGATTTAGTTATACATGCGTTAAAATCGTAACCGGCAACAGTACAATCACATTGGTATCCAATTGGGTTTGTCAATGAAGAACAATCACCTGTGTTTAGGCCAAAACAGGGAGTGTCAATGCAATCTGAAAGATTAAAGTGTGTAAACAAATTTACAATTTTCTCTACATGTTGACACAGCAGCTTCGAATTACATTGGAATCCAGTTTTAATCTATAGACAACTACAAGAACGTGGATTAAACAAATATTGCTACAGCATTTTATTGTGATTAATTATTAAAGTATTGGAAAATAAAGTTGAATTGAATGTTTTCTAAATTAAACAATTACACATGTTTATTTCCACTGGGGTCCTGAAAGAAATAAAATGCAATAGAATAACTTTTTATAAGATTTCATTGAGTCAATAATTGATATTGATATTGAGTGTTTTTAATAGCACTTGGAATTTTATTCCGTTATGGGTGTAGCATAGGTGCCGTCACAATTTGTTTTCGTTCAATCATTACTAAATTACTATGTTGGAATGAAATTTACACCACTTTGTCTAGTACTTAGTATTACAACCGATTCTGCTACTGTCACTAGGTGATATCTGTATAACTATAGAAAGTTATCCACGTTGCTGTCTGCATAAATGCTGTATTTACTCTATATAGCACCCTCTATAATACTCTATAATATATGTTTGTTAAAAGTACAGCATTTATGCAGACAGCATACACTTGCTGATAGTTATACAGATACATACCTATTGACAGTAGCAGAATCGGGTGAGTATTATTATGTAACACAATAATAGTAAGAACAATTAAAATATAAGTATGTAAGTAATAATATAGTATAAAACAAGGATTATAAAATTGAAGTTCTATAAAAAGTAAGTACTCAGAACAAGGCCAACAGCCATAAGTCGTGTGCTCTCAGAAAAAAATGAACTTTCAAAAAGTAATGTACTTTAAAACTTTTCTGTACATCAAAACAGTTCAAAAAGTATACAGAAAAGCGATAAAACGCATAGTGATACCGGACCGACAGACAGACCGACAGACCGACCGACCGACATAGTGAACTATAGAGTCGCGTCCACGCGACTAAAAACCTTAAATCCAAACCAAACATATTTTTTATTTATGTTTAGCCTAAAATATATATTATTATAGTGTACAGTAAGTCACTGTATTGCCTTGATTCGTTCGTCCGTTGCCCCATGACCTAGATAGTCGTAGGGGCGTAGCAGACGAGATACAGTAGTAGGCCTCTACATGAATAGGCCTCCGTTTCCATCTGACGGTTTACTACAAGTATATGCCATTGGACAAGGGTTGAGATCACATACTACAATTGAAATAAAAAAAAAATCAATTGTGTCAATGTAAAATATAGATTTAGGCTTATTGAATATTGTAGTCGAAGAAGTTAATCGTCTTGTATTAGTCATGCATGCGATATCGTAACCGGCAACATTACAAGCACATCGGTATCCAACTGGGGTTGTGAATGAAACACAAGAACTTGGGTTTAAACAAGGATTGTCAATGCAATCTGTCCGGAAAAGTGTGTGACACAGTTATTATTCTATAAATCAAAAACTACAAGAACGTGGATTTAACATAATCACAATAAAATTGTGTAGCAATATATTATATTGCTACACAATTTTATTGTGATTATTGTATTGGAAAATAAAGTTCAATTGAATGTTTTCTAAAATAAACAATTCCACATGTTTATTTTCGCTGGGGTTCCGAAAGAAATAAAATGCAAGCGACCGAATTGTTTTAGAATAACTTAACTCTAAGATTTCTTTGCGTCAATAATTGGTGTTTAGTTTCCTAAACATCCGCATATTGTCAGTGTTTTTAGTCGCGTGGACGCGACTCTATAGTTCACTATGTCGGTCGGTCGGTCTGTCTGTCGGTCCGGTATCATGCATTGTAGCACGCGACTTAATGGCTGTTGGCATTGTTAATAGCACTTGGAAGTTTATTCCGTTCATGGCTGTAGCATAGGTGCCGTCACAATTTGTTTTCGTTCAATCTATATTACTATGTTGGAATGAAATTTACACCACTTTGTTTAGTACTTATTTAATATGTAACACAATACTAGTAAGAACAATAAATGTATAAGTATGTCAAGTCAATCAAGTTTATATTATTATTCACACAATACAATATACAATATAATACAGAACATAAATTAATAAATATAATTGTGTGAGGAGGACACATTAAGCCAAGGCTTTAAGTTTGGTCCTCCAGATAAATAAATATATATATAAAAAAAAAACACTTCTTTCTTTCGTCTAATTGACAAATAAAATTAAACAAAAAGGCACAATAATGTGAAGAAAAAGTAATAATATAGTTTAAAATTAAAACAAGGCTTATGAAATTGAAGTTCTATAAAAAGTAAGTAATTAAAAACCTATATCCAGACATTTTCTTTTTATTTATGATGTTTAGCCTAAAATATATGTTATTATAGTATACGGTAAGTCACTCTATTGCCTTGATTCGTTCGTAAATTTTCCAATGACCTAGGTGGTCGTAGGGGCAGACGAGATACAGTAGTAGGCCTACTCATAATTATACGTCATATCTCCCAGCTGTGAAGTACAGGTTTGGTCGCCGGTGTGCGACAGTGGCTTGATTACCTTCTTTTTAAATATCGTAATGCAACATAAAGTATTTTAATGCTAGTATAATAACAAAGTTAAGAGTAACTTACAGTTATAAACTTGGCAGTTTTCAATAAGTGCATAAAAACTGTCAAGACATTCGCAAAAATACCCTATAGCCGACGAAGTACATGTTGCTCCACCTGGACACGGATTGGGATTACATAGATCTGTTGAATAACGCAAGAAAACAAATCTATTTAATATTTACTTTAGAGCATTGAAATGTGATACTATATACATTCTAGAAAAGAAGGACGATATAGTCCTTACTAAATACAAACTCAATAATATATTATTATATTATATACAATATAATACTAATAATACTAATGCACAGAAAAGAGAAACACGTATTCTATTTCTAAAACAATAAAATCAAATCAAAATACCTTGACAGTGTACACTATGAATCAACCTACAGATGAGGAAAACCCTGGTAACCAATTGCCACATATTAACAAGCTGCATTCACTTGCTGTAAATTTATTCTCATGATATTATTTCGTGATTTAAATGCATTGCAAATATTACAATAGTTACAGTAGATTCATATTATGTTTATATAGCTCTTTGTTACTAAGTTCGTTCTTTGTATTAAATCTGTCAACTGTTTGATGTTATTTTTAGTTTTAAAACACAATTCTCTGTCTGATATTGGTCTTTACATTGTTGTCTGTAATACACAAAATAAAGAAAATAATTACGTAGCTTGTGCATTGTTGTTTAATAGAAAAGTATTAAGCCTACCTGTATACACAAAAGAGTGCGTATGTGGTAGAGGAATAATTATAATGAATAAACAAATAATATTAAAAATTAAATAAGTTTTCATAACATTTGTCATCTTTAACAAAATTTAAAAAAACAAAAAAAAAATTATTTCTATATAATTGGTAATTGACATGCGTTTATCCAATTGACTCGTCCTTCGGATGGGACGTAAAGCCTAGAGAGTAGGGGGTCGTCCCCGGTGGCTGATCTGGTAGGCTGCCGTGGGTCTGAATTTCGTCATTTTCCAGTTAAGCTTGAGGTAATTACCTCATTAGGCCTATGTGTACTTTTTATCATCCCCCAACACACTTTACAGGGAGAATTTAACATTGATTATCAACATAAGGTAAATACTCCCTTAAAAACTAACCTAGAGTGAATGTATATTCATCAACTGGTTCTTGACGTAACTAAATCATCGAATGATTTTAGTTCTAATACAATAATTGATCTTATATTTACTTCTCGCCCGGATCGTTTGTGCGAAGTAAAAATTGATGCAGGTCTTGCCAATTCTGACCATCATATGGTAACGTTTATAATTCGCGGATCTCCTGGAAAACTTCCAAAAGTGGTCTCAGTACCACAAAGCAGACATTGAACATTATCAGAGCCTAATTTCGATTGCATGGGAGTTAATTGACTTCACTGACATCATGTGGCATGGGATAAGTTTTCGGATTTCCTTTCGCTTGTGTCGATGATAGTATTCCAGTTCGTCGCTCCTGGAAAAAAGCCAAACCCTGGATATCGCCTGTGGTTCATAGACTTATTCTTATGAAACGGGCTCTGTTTAAAAAAGCTCGTAGATTAAGCAGTACTTTGGATTGGAATAATATAAATGTATGCGAAATAAAGTGCACAACGCGTCTAAGAAAGCATACAGTAACTTCATTACTAATCTGTTTAAAAAGAAAGATAACCGGAAGTCATAATTATGTGTAGTTACCATCTGCTGGTGTGGAACTAATGTTAGCGCAGCAAGGTACGTTTTCTCGACCAATCCTTTAGGACATGGCTGAACTACACTTCCGCCATTTACACAGGGCACGTAGACAGAACAGTTAGTCGGATGAGCATAATTACCATCAGATCTCTGATCACACAATATCTGGAAAAACAGTGAAACATTAATTTATGAAAATTCTAAGATCTTCAAGTTTTCTTAATTTATTGTTTCAGTACCAAATGTATAATAATGCATATACCTGTAACATATGAAGAACTATTATATGCCTCGTGAACTAAAGTAATGAAATAAAAAGTAAAATAAATAAAATTAGATTACCACATCATAATTATTAATGCCCGTATTATGAATTCTTCTTCTTCTTTCCCTTTTCAGGGAATTTATTGGTTCAAAGTATATTGGCCTTTGGCCCTAATACAAACATATAAAAATTAACTATAACTTAAGATAATGGTTTCTTCTTTCAAAAGCAAAGTAGACGTATTTTCCTAAATTATAAGTAAAATTTGTGTTGGAAAGTAATAAACAAAGCTTATTAATAGAAGGAAAAACACGAATAAATCTTGGAATAAAACTTTTTCTTAAATCATTGTAAAATGTGCATTGCAAAATAAAATGATATTCATCCTCAACAATGTTCTTTTTACATAATTTACACGTTCTCTTATATCTTTCTACACCCTCCCATCTGCCCTTTTCAATTTCTAGCTCTAATATCCCTAAACGTAACTTAGTTAATAATCTTCTTTGTTTAAAATTAATGATGTTGGTCAAGTGATAACTTAAACATATTTCTTTTTTATAAAGAGAAAAGAGCCTTAACTTATTATGTAAACTAAATTTTTGAATGCATTTTTGTTTTTCAATATCACATAAGCGCAACTTAAATTCTCTCAAAAATAAACCTTTACTATTAACATATTGTTGTAACCATATATAACCAAAACCAGTAGAAAAGAGTAAGTGTTTGACCTGTTGTGCCCAACAATTCTCATTACGGTTAACTTTTCTAAGTTGAAACTCATAACACTTAAAAATGAATCTGTCATGATCTAAAGTAATAATATGTAACCAAAATCTTATAACTGTAACTAAACAATCCAAAGAAAGTGGTAATCTACCTAACTCAGAAGTAACAGCGGCATTTGGTGCATTTTTTCCAACTTGCAATAAATATCTACAAAATTTAGTATGTGTTTTTTCTATAATGTTTGTGCTATCTGACATTCCCCAGATTTCGCTTCCATACGTTAAAATAGGAAGTATTTTCACATCAAAAATATGGTTCCATGTATTAATTGGAAGAAAAGATAAGTTACGATAAATGAATGATTTTAAGCAGAATAAACTTTGATTTGCTTTTTGTTGATTATGTTGCATTGAGTTGTTCCATGCACCATTTGAACTAAAAATAACACCAAGATAATTATACGAATTAACAATTTTTAATTGAATATTTTTATACTTCCATTTTTCAATGTTCCTTAAATTGCGGCCATTTTTAAAAACCATAATTTTGGATTTTGTAGTGTTTACAGTAAGTTTCCAAGTATCACAATAAAGTTCAAGTTTATTTATTAATTTTTGGAGACCTTTCACCGTATCACTAACAAGCACTAAGTCATCTGCATAAAGAAGATGATTCATATGACAATCTCCAATTTGAATGAAATCGTTTACCTGATTAAGTATACCACTCAAATCATTAATGTAAATATTAAAGAGTAAAGACGACAACGGAGAACCTTGTTGTACTCCAATCGAACAATTAAAAGATGGACTAAGTTTGTTGCCAATTTTAACATGAGCAGATAAGTTTTGGTATAAGGAATTTATTATGTGTAACATTCTGCCTGAAACACCGATACATTTCAACTTATGTAGTAAAAGTGTATGATTTATAGAGTCAAAGGCACGTTTAAGATCAACAAAACAAACAGAAATCCTACCCCGCTTTTTATCTAAGTATTTAGAGATGAGGGTATCTAAAATGAATATATTATCTGTCGTTCTATATCCCTTACGAAAGCCTGCTTGTTCCTCATGAATTAACTTTTTGCTATTTGTAAATTGTGTTAACCTAGAATTAAGAATATTTAAAAATATTTTTCCTAGGATTGGAATTAAAGAAATACCTCTATAATTTTCAGGTTTGTTTTTATCTCCATTTTTAAAAATTGGAACGATTAAGCTTGTTGCCCATTGTTTGGGAAATTTTTCAACTAAAAATATGGCGTTAAAAAGAATTTTTAAAATATCAAAAATAATGTTGGGGGCGTTTAGCAAAAATTCAAAATTCATTCCATCAATGCCGGGAGCTTTTCCACTATTTTGAGAATTAAATGCTTTTTTTATTTCATCCACCGTTATGTCGTGGTCTAAATTATCATCGTCTTCATTCTGTTGGCATTCTGTGATTTTTGGCAACTCAGCGCTACCAATAGACTCATCGTTTTTAAATAGGTTCTTAAAATGAATATAACATTGATTAATAGAAAGTTCGCAAGATAATTTCTGTTTTGTCTTCAACTTCATCCAAAACGTTTTGCTATCCTTTGTATTGAGTGAATCGATAATTTGTTTGCGTATTCTTTTATGAAAGTTATTTTTTTTGCATTTTAATAGCGATTTATATTGCTTTTTTATCTGAATATAATTATTTAAAAAAGGTTGAGTGCGCATAATTCTAAATCTCTTTAATGATTGTTTAACCTGCATTTTAAGGTTCTTACAATCTTTATCAAACCATTCGTTTCGTTTTGTAGAAGTTGAAGACTTACTTGTTTGTGTATACTTAATTCCTTTACATACGTATTCAAAAATTTTACATAAATGTGAAACTGCCTCATCAATTTTATTTTGAGAGATAGCATTCATAAAATCATTATCAATAGTTTCAATGATATCATGTTCCCATCTGACTTTGGATGCATTAATGTAACTGTTGGACCATTTGAACGTACTCTGGGTAAACGTGTCATCTTCATTGACAATCATTTTGGTGTGTTCTTTGTCTTTGAATTGAATACTAAAGGCAATTGGCATATGATCCGATTCAACACGGTCATCAATTCTTAAATAAGATATTAGTTTAAAGTTGTTTGAGTTAGTAAGAAGGTAATCACATACACTTTTACCTTGTGAACTGATAAATGTAAAACCACTGGATGATTCTTTATCAATTCTACCATTTGTGATTCGCATACCAGTTTCTTTGCAAAATTCTAATATATCTTTACCGTAGCAATTTAGTATACAATCAGAATTCGTTCTACTTTCAATCCGGATGTTGTCTTCCAGAAATAGATTATTGTTCCATGTGTCATTTTCGTCAGCAGATATGAATAAATGAATTAATAATTGTCTTCTTATTTTCTGATGCATTTCTTAATCTCTCTGTATTGTATTCAAACACTCACTCAGTCGGTTGTCATATTTCGACAATTTCGTTCGGTTCATTATTGAATCACCACAAGTAGGCCTACTTACCGCTATTATGTGTAAACCATCAGTCATGATAAAATAATCGTCATTATTGGTACGATAATAAATAAATAATTTACATTCTACAGATGTCAAAATATAACATCCATAGGCCGGTTTAGAGGGTACCAAGGGACTCATGCCATTTATAGGAAGTGCACAAATGGACAAAATAGAGTCTCTTAGGAAAGGTTTGTGCTGGTTAGTACCTCATAACCCTACAATCATAGATTCGCCCTTAACATTAAATAAATTCAATTCATCTTTTATTGGTTTCATTTGTATGAGACAAAAAAATCAGAAAATCATACTACCTTGACAATGAACATATTTCGGCTTACAAGTAATTATAATGAAATACTAATAATATAAATGACCACATTAGATTACCAAAAAATGCTGCAGATATTAGTTGAGAGAATTCTGAATACGATTGGTAGCATTAAATATTCATTATTCCGCGAATCATTATTAAAAACAGGAAACCAAGGTATGCATACTATCCTCCGGATTCATTTAAAGTTTATAGGTTCATTATTCATCTGACAATGTTTTTCTTTCTTAATAATATTAGGACATGTTTATACATATCCTCACGAAAGTTATTTAAACATACGGCGTAAAATTAACCTATTTTCTTGGCTTGAAGTACAGTAGGAAATAATAAAAAACACTGTGTGAGCAGTAGCCTATTGTTGCTTTTACATGTTTAGAAGGCCTAATTCGTAAAATATTCTAGACAATAATTTACGCTACAATTTAGTTAAACACACAAACAATATTACTCTAACCTATGTTTTTATAACTATTTGTTCATCTTTCTTCTTTTTGAATATATAATATCGTAACAATTAAATTCTTTTCAAATAATTGTCATGTTACATTTAATCTGAAATGCAAAAAAAAAAAAAAAAAAAAATATTGTTAAAATAAACTAGTTAATAGTTTGGTAGTGTTATATTAATTAAATATAATATAATCATGTATCTTACCCTCATTTAGATTACAATTGTGCATCGCCAAATTTGTCACTCCAAGACATTCAACTATTTTAGGATCAGTTGTTGCACCAGAAACTTCGAGTTTTGTAATTGTATGTTTGTTTCTCCTATGAAGAAAATTGTGTTGCATATTTAATATCATGACGACTGTTCTTTTTTAGCTTAAAAATCATAATAAAACCAAGTTACCTGTGCATTCTTATCAACACGATGACGACAACCATGACGAGTACAACAATGATAGGAAGGGTGATAATCATGTTCTTTAAATCTGAAAATATGAAAGTAAATTGGCAACAAGTGAACACAAATGGATCCAGTATTTTTCCCAATGTTAGAGAAATACCGTAGAGTACCGTAGTAAACTACATACAGGTAGTAAATTGTTAAACCTTTTTTTTGGTACATGAAAATAATCAATACATGGTCGTTACAAGAAGGAACACAGAGGTTTATTTCAAAGATAGGCCTTACGAATGTTCACAAATGGTCATTTTCTATTACTTACATTTATCGCCACATTGGATTCCTGAATATCCTGCCTTACAAATGCATTGGTAGAAAGAGATATTCTGGCGAACACATGCACCATTGTTAGAGCATGACACGTTGGCACAAACTAAGAAATACAATATTAATATCTATCACAATTTTATAAATACTAACTTGTTGTTCTTTATATTATCATATTCAAGTCACCGCTCTATTGATCACCACACTCACCATCATTTATTATCTAACTATCCCACAAAATCGATACCGTTAATATATTATAGTTTCCTAACAATTGAAAAATTATGGTTGATTTTAATGTACCATCTATGATGCACTGATTTCCAGAAAATCCCGTGACACATTCACAAGCGTAGCCGTCTACCACTGGAACACACGTTCCTGAATTGTAACAGGGATCACTTGCACATGCTAAAAATAGAACATTCATTAACCATTTGGATGATGTTGACAACTAAACGCAATTGATGTAACTTTTTTGTGTGTAAAGTAATAACAATTATAAAGATAATGTCAATAATTGTGGAAGATTAAGTTACTTTAATTTATAAACTATATAGAGGGTGCTATATTGTCCTAATTACATTGTATTATTTTAGTGTAATTTGCATACACTTCCAGATAGAAGTTTAGTTTGAAAATGCCAAGCCAACTTACTGTACACTTCACAATCGTGACCTACATATCCAATTTGACAGGCGCATGAAGACCCAGTGTCACCTCTGATACATGTTGACCCTTCCTGACACGTATTGTTGGAGCAAACTAAAAACAACACTATTGCGTGAGTTGTATGTTGTAGTGATTATTTTAGTTGGTTCCGAGCTTTCTCAGGCGTATATAAAGTAGAGGGCGCTTCATGGTGGTTGGACGTGTTTCTGAAGTTGTAAAAGTTTTGAATCTTGTTTGCTGGTTTTGTATAGTTTATTCACGATTTTTACTTACATAAAGTCTCCATTACTCTTCTTATTGCTACAAATGTAGCTTAAGCCCTTGTATTATTCGATTTATCTTTCGATTGGAGAGATTTTTTGAGATTGTCTTTGCTAGGCCTGGGTTTGTGGTTGGACGAATATCTGTTATCGGAAAGTCTTTGAATCTTGTTTGCTAGTTTACTTTCATATCATTATCATTCCTATTCTTATTGCTTCAAATTTCTGCTTGAGCTCTTACTGTATTCTAAGGACTGGTGAGATTTTTATTTTTTAGATTGTCTTTCGCTAGGCCTAGGGTTGTGTAAGCAGTTAGGGCATGGCTTCCAAAAGCAAAGATCAAGGTGCCAGGCCAAAGCCTAGATCACGTAATGCAGGAGGCACAGTTGATAAAACGGTAGTAGATATCGAGGGTGAAGACGAATGTGGTTCATGTGGTGGCCATTTTATGTCTGGTGGCAAATCGGTTTTATGCGGTCTTTGTAAGCTATGGTTCCACATAGATTGTCAGAAAATTAATGAAGCCAAATATAAGTGGCTATCCAAAGATGACTCATCCATTTTTTGGTACTGTAGGAGCTGCTCAGTCTCAGTAGGCAATTTCATGGGTCTTATTAATAATGTTAATGAGACACAAAAAACCATGATTAAAACAATTGAAGCAATTAAATCTGAGGTAGAGATCAATAAAGAGGATATTAAAAAGTTATCCCAGTCATCTAGTGTTGTTAATAATGAGGATGTTAAGACAATAATTGAAAATAGACTTAAGGATGAAAATGAGAGATTGAAAAGAAAATCTAATTTGATGCTATATAGAATAGATGAGTCCAAGAGTAATGACTCAGATAGAAGAAAAAATGATGACCTCAGTAAATTGGCAGGTATTTTCGAGGATATTGACCTAGAGGTCGAAATGAGAACATTTTTCCGGGTGGGTAAACACAGAGAAGATGGGTGCCGCCCTATAAAGGTAGTTTTCAAGGAGGAATGTATCAAAAGAGATGCCTTTGAAATTGCTATACAAAAAAATTGCGCAGTAAGTAATGATAGAACAATAAAGAAACGTGATGAGTATAATAAACTTAGGGACATATTGAGGGATAGGCAAAGCAAAGGGGAAAAAGACTTGGTAATTAGAAGGGGGAAAATAACTCGGTTTCGTTCCCAAAGCACTACCCAATCGGAAGAGAACACTGCCTAACAATGTAAGTTCTACGCAGTCAGAAGATGTTAAGGATTTTTTTAATGTGTTTTATACAAATTGTGATTCCCTTCTAAATAAGAAGAATGAGCTTCTGTTGCGTTTATCTTCAGAGAAAGTAGATATCATTGCTTTGACTGAGATTCTACCAAAGAAGTACTTTTTTGAATTGTCTATAGAGGAGTTTCATATCCCTGGTTTTCAGATGTTTTTGCCAAATGAAAAGCTTTCATCTGGTAGAGGAGTTGTTATTTATGTTCGAAATGGGATGTCTGCCACTCCGGTTTTGTTTAAAGATATTTTGTTTGAGGAATCCATGTTTGTTGAGATTAAAGTCAAAGATCGCACCTTTTTAATTGGATGTGTGTATAGAAGTGACGCCGGATCTAGTGTCAATAATTCTGCTTTGTGTTCTCTGTTTAGAAAAGTGGCATCCTTTTCTTGTTCTGATTTTATTATAGTTGGAGATTTCAATTATAGGAGTATTAATTGGGAGCTAGGATATGTGACTGGTGAAGATGGTAAAAATAGTCATAATTTTTTCGACACCATTAATGACTTATTTTTAGCTCAGCATGTACGAGACCCAACCCGTTACAAAATAGGAGAACAGGCCAATGTTCTGGACCTGGTACTTACATCTAATGAGGATTCTATTAGTGAGGTCCTTCAAGCTCCACCATTAGGTAAGAGTGATCATATGGTACTTCAATTTAAAATTCCAGTTAATTTAATCAAAGAAGAGGTGGTAGAGGTCAGAAATTATTTCCATGCTGATTATGATAAGTTTCGTGGTTTTCTTGATGGTGTCGATTGGGACACTGAGTTATTGGATAAGGACGGGTTACACTCGCACGGTTCTTTTGATGAGATCTTATCTAGAGGTATGGAACAGTTTGTTCCAAAGTGTAAGAAACACTTGTCTGGAAATGTTAAGAGACCTTTGTGGTATACTAAGGAGGTTGATAAGTCTATTAAACAGAAGAATAAATGCTGGAAACAGTATATCAAAGCAAAACGTAAAGGGCATGACTGTGCTAGTGTCAAATGGAACACGTTTATTAGAGTAAGGAATGATACTGTCAATTTGATTAAGAGTTCTAAAAGCATCTTCGAAAATAAGATTGCAAATGAGGTTAAAGTCAATGAAAAGTCTTTTTGGCGCTATGTAAATTCTCAGTTAAACACCAGATCTGGTATTCCTACTCTTAGAAATGTTGAAGGTAAACTTGTTGTAGATGACCAAGATAAAGCCGAGTCTTTTAATTCTTTTTTTAGCAGTGTCTTTTGTAAGGAGAACTTATCGAATGTTCCGAATCTTGATAAAAAGATTGAGGCTTCTTTGTCAGATATTGAGTTTAATGTAGAAGATATTCATAAGCTGTTGTCTAACTTAGTTATAGATAAGTCAGCTGGCCCTGATGGCTTTCACCCACGGGTTTTGATTGAATTAAAGGATCAAATTGCTTACCCTCTCAGTCTAATATTCACTAGATTATTCAATGATCAGAAGGTCCCTCTATCGTGGAAGGAGGCAATTGTAATACCCAAATTTAAGAAAGGCAAAAAGGAGGACCCGGCTAACTACAGACCGGTTAGTTTAACGTCGGTCATAGGGAAAATGATGGAAAGGATTATTAGGGATAAACTTGTAATGTATCTTGAGAGTAATGGTCTTTTGTGCAATGAGCAATTTGGATTCAGACAAGGTAGATCATGTGCATTACAACTACTTGATGTCCTGGAGAGTTGGACTACTAACCTGGATAACCATGATAGCTTTGATTGTGTCTATTTAGACTATAAAAAGGCCTTTGATAGTGTGCCACACCAAAGGCTTCTAGTCAAATAGAAAGGTTTTGGTATTACGGGAAATCTACTAGGATGGTTCTCTAATTATTTGTCAAATAGAACACAACGAGTTAGTGTCAATGGTCAATTGTCATCACAGGCTCCAGTATTAAGTGGAATTCCACAGGGTAGCGTTGTGGGCCCAATCTTATTTTCAATCTTCATTAACGATTTACCTGATGTTGTCGAATCTAGTATACGTTTATTTGCAGACGACACCAAGTTGTATAGAGTGGTCAATAACATTGATGATGCAGATTTATTTCAAAGAGACATTGACAGTGCTTCCCATTGGTCTAATGTTTGGCAATTGCCTTTTAATGACACTAAGTGTAAGGTATTTCATTATGGTCGTGATAATCCCAATTTCTTGTATTCAATGGCTGGTAATTTACTACATGAGGTAAAAGCAGGAGAAAGATCTAGGTGTTACCTTTGATCATAGTTTAATCTTTAATTTGCATGTAGCGGATATTTGTAAAAGAGCTAATAAGAAACTAGGAATGATTTATAGATCTTTTAAATTCTTGAATAAAGATGGATTTTTGAAGCTGTATAAGTCTATTGTCAGGCCAACGCTTGAATATTGTAACACTGTTTATAATCCTATTAGAAAACGAGATCAGGATGAAATAGAGAAGGTCCAGCAAAGAGCAACAAGATTGATTCCTAGGTACCGTAATATTCCTTATGAACAACGTTTGAGAATTCTTGGTCTTCCTACCATGAGATATCGAAGGCAGAGAGCAGATATTATCCAAGTTTTTAGGATTGTTAAAGGTTTCGATCGTATTTCGATCAACACATTTTTTGAATTTGATCTAGAATCTCGGACCCGTGGACACCCATATAAACTCAAGTTTAAAAGCTCTCGTCTTAATATTAGGAGGGACACGTTCTCCAGGAGAGTTATTCTCTTATGGAATACTCTGCCTATGGATGTAGTTTCATGTGCTACGGTGAACTTGTTCAACCGCTGAAGTTTTCACCCTATATAGAATATGATTTTATTGCTAAGAGGGGCTTTTAAGCACTGAGTGCTTCGCCTCGATCCCGTAGACGAAAGTGTACGGGAAACAAGTAAACAAGTAAAGTAAATAACTCCACGCGACGTACACTGTCACTGAATGATAACTCATACAAAAAGTATATTTAACTCAACTAGAACTTTTATTTCTTGTAACTCGATTAATACATCTTACTACCAGTCAAGCCTTATTTTCTTTCTCATCTTTCCGTTTATCTACTCTGATCTTATTCCAGCGTTGCCAGCGATACAATTTAAATTATGCCGTAATCCTGTCTCAAATAATGCCAGATTGGGAAAAATAATGCCAAATCCCCAAAATGTGGCCCTAGACAGCGCCACCAACGGTCTAATAAACGTTTGTAAAACCCCAACTGACACAAAATAGGGCCTAAAATTGTATCCCCATGTCGTACACAATTTATATTTTTACTTTTGTGAGTAATAACTAATAATTCTAAATATCTGGGGTGCGAAAATGGTAATTGCAAATGACACCAAACCAACACCAACCCCCCTCCCACCCCCAAACCTGTTACAGCCATGGAAATTTATAATTTTTGAGCTGAAATATGAGAGCTGCTCGATGGCCGGGATCTTTGCACTTAATTTCAAATATGAAAGGATCTTAGCCCACCATAATTAGAAAATGGCAATTATAATTTAAAATAGGAAATAAAAAAGTGTCTCCAGGACCTCAGCCCCACCATGGTTGATAAGAAAATTTGGAAAAATACAGCTTCTCGATGGCCGGAAATGGCACTTAATTTAAAATATGAAATAAAAATATATTTATTAGTGTCTCCATGATCTTAGCCCACCATAGTTCGAAAATGGCAATTATAATTTAAAATAGGAAATCAAAATATATATTAATTGTGTCTCCAGGACCTCAACCCCACCATGGTTGGGGCTGAGGTAAGAAAATTTGAAAAAAATAGAGCTGCTCAATGGCCGGAAATGGCACTTAATTTCAAATATAAAATAAAAATATATTTATTAGTACCTCCAGGATCTTAGTCCATGATAGTTTTGAAAGTGCCAATTATAATTTAAAATAGGAAATAAAAATATATATTAAGTGTTTCCAGGACCTCAGCCCCACCATGGTTGGGGCTGAGGTAAAACAAATTGGAAAAATAGAGCTGCTAGATGGCCGGAAATTGCACTTAATTTTAAATAAAAATGTATAGGCCCTAAGAGTCCCTAGGACTTCGCCCCATCATGGTCACTGAGAGGTGAAGAACATTTGGAAATATAGGGTTGCTACGACGATGAAAATGGAACATAATTTGAAATATGGAAAACAAATTCTCTAGAAGAAATTCTTTTTAAAATTAGAGCTTCTAGTTACCGGAAATTGCCATTTTAAGGGTTGGGGTAGGGATGTGGCCGCTTATAATTAATTATGAACTGAAAAAACAAAACCCCTTTCATAATGTTTTCGTTCAATTGTCTCTATATCTGGGGATCCAATAACCTGCATGGTCTCTGAAATAGAGCAACATAATTGGCCAATAGCTAGCCTCTTCGGATTTGTTGTGCTGTCTATATCGCACACATGGTAGTTTTCGAACAGCCTTCCTATCATCCGAAGAGTCGATTAAGTCCGAAACGAAAGGATGGAAGAACTATTGTACGGAAAACCCGAACAGATCTGTTTTGTACGATATGATATTGTGTAAGGTGATATGTATTAACAAAATATTTTATTTTTGTTCTGTGGTATATTATTTTGTTGGTTGTTCAAAAAACACAAAATTATGCCAGAATATGCTAAAAACGGCTAAATAATGCCGCGGCATTATGCCAGATGCCGTGGGCCTCCAAATAATGCCAAAAAGCATAATAATGCCAGAAATGGCAACTATGTCTTATTCTCTCTTCTCCTTTAATATCTATTACATTCCACTTTTATACTGGACATGCAAATTTTAGGCTTCAGAGGAGGATAACATTTTCTCTCCAAAAATTATACGATTTTGATTGGCTAATAATATAAGGCGGACCTGGTCTAAAGCATCCTTCTCTAAACACAGAGAATCACAACATAAATAATATGACATTCCCCTTTTTGGGAAAAAGATTGTGTCAATCTTTCCAAAAATTTAACATTTAAAACCATTTTACTATAAACTATCTACAAATAACACCTCTATAATATTATTATGCACGGCTTAATCCATCTGCATTTCCATTTAATGATCCTTTCTTGTAAATAACTTTAAATTTATATCCTTGTAAAAACAGAGCCCATCTCATAAGTCTAACATTGGCACCCTTCATTGAGTCCATCCATCTCAATGCCTGGTGGTCAGTATGAACTTGAAATTCACAACCATACAGATAATATTTAAGTTTATTGATAGCCCAAACAATAGAGAGGCACTCTTTTTCTGGCACAGAATATCTCTGCTCATGTACAGATAACTTTCTACTTAAGTACACAATGGGATAATCATTACCCGCACCATCTATTTGGCTCAGCACTGCACCTATGCCATAATTTGAGGCATCGGTTTGCAATATAAACATCTTATCAAAATTTGGGGCTTTTAAAACATTATCATCAGTAAGTCGTTTCTTTAAAGTTACAAAGGCATTTTCACATTGTTCATTCCACTTAACGGTATTACTTTTACTCTTTAAAGTTAAATCAATCAATGGCTTAGCAATATCGGCATAGTTCTGTACAAATTTTCTGTAATAGCCAGTTAATCCGAGAAATGATCGGACTTGTTTCTTAGACAAAGGTCTGGGGAACTTTTCCACAGCCTCAACCTTATGAATCATGGGTCTAATTTCTCCATTACCAATCTTATGCCCCAGAAATTCTACCTGTGCATAGGCAATTTTACATTTCAAAGGCTTTGCTGTCAATCCAGCACTACTTAATCTTTCTAATACATCATTCAAATGAAAAATATGATCTTTCCAAGTTTGACTATAAATACATATGTCATCTATATATGCCTTAGCATATCCCTCAGTACCTTGTAATACCTTATCCATTAATCTTTGGAAAGTACTAGAGCTATTTTGCATACCAAATGGAAGTACATTGTAACAATACTGTCCAAATTGTGTAATAAATGCTGATTTGTCTTTGGTCTTAGGATCCAGAGGCACCTGGTAAAATCCTTTAGTTAGATCTAATGTAGTTATGTATATTGCGGATGATACCTCATCCAACATTTCGTCTATGCGAGGCATAACATAAGGGTCAAATTGTGTAGTCTTATTTAGTGATCTAAAATCTGTCACCATTCTAATTTGATTCTGGCCTTTCTTCAGGGCAATAATAGGTGCAGCATAGGCACTAACTGTAGGTTCTATTATACCCATAACCAACATACTATCTAATTCTTCTTTCAATTTACCCTTTAATGCTTGGGGCGTTCTATATGCCCTATGCCTTATAGGCATTTCACCATTAGTCTTAATTTCATGTGTCACTAAGTGAGTTCTACCTGGTACATCCGAGAATACATTCTGTTGGTACTTTAACAATTCTGTTAATTGTTTAGTTTGTGTATCATTTAAATTACTACTAACGTTAACATCTCTCCATGTTTGTGATTGATGATAAGACAATCCTATGTCTATTTCACTATCTAACTCATTGTCATGGACTGTTTCATTTAAGTCTACTTCTTCTATCGACTGGACATTTGTTACTACATAATAACCATCTTTACTTATTTCTACTTTATCATACCATCTCTTTAACATATTAACATGTAGAATTTGTTTTTCTTTTCTTCTACCTCCTATGCATATTTCATAATTTACATCATTGACCTTTTTTGTAACAGTGAAGGGGCCTTGCCATTTACTGTCTAACTTACTATTTCCTACTGGAAGGAATATCAACACTTTGTCCCCTTCTACAAATTCTCTATCAATAGCATTCTTGTTATAATTGTGGGACATAATTTCTTGTTGTTCAAGTTTGTTTACATTAGCATCTTTCATTAATTCCTCAATTTTTTCTCTTATGTCTAACATGTATTTGATAACATCAGTAGATGTTTCTTCATCTTCTACCCAATTACTTTTGAGTAAACTCAAGGGTCCCCTCACCTCTCTACCATAAAGCAATTTAAAAGGTGAATGGCCCGTCGCTTTACTAGGAACTTCTCTGTATGCAAACAGAAAGGGGGGTATGTAGTTATCCCAATTTTTTCTTTGCTTAACTGTAAGTGTCCTTATCATATTTTTCAATGTACCGTGAAATCTTTCAACAAGCCCATTGCTTTGGGGGTGGAACACTGTAGTCTTTAATTGATTAATCCCCAACATACTACATATAGATTGCATAATTGAAGACATGAAATTAGTTCCTTGATCATGTACAATCTCTTCGGGTAATCCTACTCTAGTAAAGACTTCTATTAGAGCCCTGGCTACTGTTTCAGCTCTAACATTGGGTAACGGGATAGCATCCAGATATCTCGTAGCATAGTCAATTATAGTAAGCATATATTTGTTATTACGGCTTGTTCTAGATAAGGGTCCAACAATGTCTATCGCTATACGTTTAAATGGTGTACTTATAATCGGTAATGGTATCAAAGTATGTTTCCTTTTACTTTTACCCTTATCTACCTTTTGGCATTCCTTACAGACTTTACAATAGACTACCACATCTTTAAATATACCTGGCCAATAGAATTGGTTCAGGACCCTACTTTTAGTTTTCTCAACACCCATGTGACCTGCAAATGGCACATTATGACCTAAGTGTAATACACCCTGTCTACACTGAGTGGGTAATACAATCTGTTCCACTTGGTTATTCTTATCTTTAATACTACTCCAATTTCTCATCAATATACCTTGTCTCATAAAGAAACATACCCTATGCTGACCTATTTCTTCTATATAGGGACTACCCTGTCAAACACTCCTTTGAGTGAGTCATCCTTAGTTTGCAATTTGATCAGTTCTTGTTTAGTATAGTTAGGTTTAGCTTGTGCTGTTGTTCATAAGTTTTACGTTTGACTGTTTTATCTTTAGCTTTATCCTCATTTTCGTCAAACAAATTATTCATTTCTGTTCCATTCATATCATCTAAACACTTAATTTTATTTACTTTGTTGTCATTTACTACTGTTTTCAACAATTGTACATTAGTTTCTTTAGGCGGCTCTTCTATCGGCTTAAAGTTACTATCCTTCCCTAACAATATCATTTCGTCTTGTATTCTAACATCATTTTCTATTCTGGCTTGCTCCCTAGTTAGGACGAACATTTCTTTAGCCATTGTTTCCCCACAATTCTGGTCCAAATCATGACCCAATAACATGTCCCTCTGTAATCCTTCGATTACGGCTACAATCACTTTTCTTGTCACTATCTTACTTTCTATAGCTACCTCAGCTAAGGGGACGGTAATGTCGCCTCCTATACCTCTTAACGTAACCCATTTTCCTGGCAAGTAACATTTGTTAGGCACTAGACTTTCCTTAACAGCTGACTGGGTACATCCCGAGTCTCTAAGCATAGTTATATCCTGTCCTTCTAATTTTCCTGGTATTGTACACTTCTCCATTTTATTTTCTACACTATCCATAACTACTTGGGGTCTATCTGATTTTATTCCTTCACATCTTAAGCCATCTTTCACATTCGGGCCCTTCTTAGTGTCACTAGTCTTTCCTTTTGCTACCATCTTAGGACAATCCCCTATTTTATGTCCCTTTCCTTACAATTGAAGCATAGGCCATTAATCCATTCATTTGAAGGTTCTCTCTGTTGGAAATTTCTACCATAGTTATGGAATTTGCCTCCCCTTCCGCGATACCTATTGTATCCTTGCTGCCTAGCTCCAGGGTTATTCTGAGTCGTACTATTCTTAGGTTTACTATTTTCTTGGCCCTTATAATACGTAGGCTTATTTTCAGAATTTACGGCATTCCAATAGCCACGGCCACCTCTATTAGCTATATAATCATCGGCTATCATAGCCATATCATAGCTCTTATTTACTTGTTTATCTCTAAGATAAAGCCTCAGATCTTCAGGCATTTTATCAAGTGCCTGTTCCATTATAATCATTTCAATAATGCCTGCAGCATCATCTTCTTTTACATTAGCACATTTCATCCAACATTTTAAATAATGGGAGAGCTCATTCAGCCATTCCCTGATGGACATATCTTTAACTCTGTTTGAATTTCTAAATTTAAATCTGTAGGTCTCTGCGGACACATCATACTTTTCTAAGATTGCCTTCTTTAAGGTATCATAATCTACACATTCTTTTACGGTTAAGGATGCATATGCTGTCCTAGCTTTACCAGACAGTTCAGGTGCTAACCTAGCGGACCACGTATTCTTATCCCAACCTGTGGCTTCTGCCAAGTGTTCAAATGTTCTAAAATATATATCAATATCATCTGATTCCTTCAAAGTAGGAACCTTTACCTTCATTTCATCTACTATATTCCTAGCATTATTGTAGCTAGACCTATTTTCTAATTCCATCATTTTCACTCTTTCTTGTGATTCAATTTTTCTTTGCTCTATATCTGCTTCTAATCTTAATTGGTATTCTAACTTTTTGTTTTCGGCCTCGAACTTCATTCGAAAATATTCGAGCATCATATCTTTAGGCATACCGCCGGGTATTTCGGGCAAATCAATATCCCTAGCCATTTTATCATATATTTCATTGACTTGGTCAACCTCTTCTTGGTCAACCATATCTTCCCTAGTATCTTTGTCTGACATAGTCTTATCTATATTTTTACCCGATCTTAAAGTTGTCATGCTAATAACAATTTTACTAATGAAATATGTAAACTTATGTATACAAAATATGTTATAAAAGTATTTGTATTACCTTGATTCCATTCAGATATGTAAAAATATGAAATCCACATACATTTTTAAATGCAATACCATGGCAATACAATATAAGACATTAATTTACTTCAAAGTCACAAACAACGTTCCAAGTTCGCTCCGTACAAAAATTTACTTTTGAAATAAAAAATAGTTTACAAAAGTCAGCTTTGCAAATCTTCTCAAAATTTACTGGGCTTCCTTCTGTTACTTCAGTCTTCTTTCAGATCTCGGTGAATATATATCTCTCCGATGAATATCCAGCAGTCTTGAGCTCAACAGTATTTCTTCTTCGTTGTAATATCCAAACAACGCACGGTATAAAAACTGTCAGGAATCCAGATCTTCGTAACCATTTAACTTTTTGGTTACTGATTTAACAGGCCCGTAGAGTAGGCACTGTCACTTCTTCTTCTTCTTCTTCTTGATACTTAAATCATGTATCTTAAACAAAAATTTTCACCGCTGCCACCATGTAGTGATTATTTTAGTTGGTTCCGAGCTTTCTCAGGCGTATATAACTCCACGCGACGTACACTGTCACTGAATGATAACTCATACAAAAAGTATATTTAACTCAACTAGAACTTTTATTTCTTGTAACTCGATTAATACATCTTACTACCAGTCAAGCCTTATTTTCTTTCTCATCTTTCCGTTTATCTACTCTGATCTTATTCTCTCTTCTCCTTTAATATCTATTACATTCCACTTTTATACTGGACATGCAAATTTTAGGCTTCAGAGGAGGATAACATTTTCCCTCCAAAAATTATACGATTTTGATTGGCTAATAATATAAGGCGGACCTGGTCTAAAGCATCCTTCTCTAAACACAGAGAATCACAACATAAATAATATGACATATGTATATATCCCAATATAACTATAATAAAGCTGTTCTCATCAACATTTACTTTACTGATGCTTGTTTGTTGATTTAGATGTGATTGTAATAATTCCAGCTTTTGGGAATTGGAAGAATAAACACTTTAGAAACCCCTTAACTTTAAATTTATCGATTTTTAACATCTCAAATAAAACTAGGACACTCATAATTGTAAATCGGAAAATTCAAGAAACGCATTTTGTTAATAAACAAAAACTGTGCAAATAACTCGATATCTCCTATCAGCAGAATAATAGTTCGGATCTTTAACTTAGATATGCAAAAAGGGCCGATTGTTGTAGGAAAACAAATGTAAGCTTATAATAAAATATGTAAGCTACCAAATGTGGTTGCCATAACTTCATTATAAGTGGAAGGTTGTACCATAAATAGAACATGATTGTGACAATACACATTCAAGGCCTCTCACCAGTAATACACTGCAATAGCACTTGTTGTATTGATGTGAAATACATTTTTTTAAGAATTATTGCAGTTTACCATCATCTTGACACCTTGTTCCAAAATAACCAACTTCACAGTGACAAGTGTACCGACTACTTGGACCTCTAGAACATATTCCATAATTAAGGCATGGGCTAGGCTCACACGCTGAAGAAAAAAGATGAAGTTTACTAAAGATCTCAAATGAAAACATATTCATTATATTGATTTATTTTTAGTATGTACTTACCATCAACTTGGCACATTTCTCCTGAAAAACCAATACCGCAGCTGCAATTATAGCCACTACCAGGACACCTCGAATACAGGTACCATTATTGACACATGGGTTTGAAGCACATGCTAATTAATAGAATAGAAACTTGTCATTCAAATTCTTTAGCTGGTAAATTGAATGACATTCTTTAAATATTATAACTTATACAGGTTGGACGTACGTTCTTCCGACAAGATGCTCCCTATACCACTGAATTAGGAAATAAATGAGATGCTGTTGACATTATTGTTGGAATATGTGTGTAACGAGGTCTCTAGGCCAATATTTTGAAACACCGTTAAGTGCTGAAGAGAACAATATCTTACCATCATGCTCGCATATTCCTCCAGAATAGCCAATATTGCAGTCGCAACGATATTCACTACCTGGACCTCGATCACAAGTACCAAAATGTGAACACGAATTGGGAACACACGCTTACGAGACAAAAAAAGTAATGCCTTATTATTTTGTTCTACCATGCTATAAAATTAGATAGCTCCATGGTTCTACTACTAGAACACGTAAAATAAAAGGATAACAAATCAACAATCACTATATTTTCAATTGATATCATTCGTATCCAGCTTTCTCTATTGTTAAAACAACCATGATGATGAAAATACATGATTTTTTGTTATTGTGAATTGTGACCCAATTACGCAATTCACACCGGAATAACCAACTCCACAGTTACATGTATACTGACTTCCAGGACCCGATCAAACACACGTTCCAGAATTTAAGCATGGACTTGGCACACAAGCTGGCAGCGGGAATCATAGATTATAAGTAATTTATTGTTAAAGTAATTTTGTTATTCATTATTTCGTGGTAGAAAATATTAAAATAATCCATTACAATTTACATTATATCTAAAACAAAACAAACGAAATATATTTGCTACGTTACAAGTTGAAAGACAGACTCTCGTATGATGAATAAGGCTTTTCTATATAATGAAAGTAAATATGAGGTTTGGAAGCAAAAAGCCTATTTAGAGCAAACGTCTTTGTATTAACTTTTTAAACTTCTTTTGTAAGTGTACAGAAAATATAAGAAAATTAATGAAAAAAGGAGGTAATACGGAATCTAAAAATTTTACTGATGAAGGATCTTATGATTGTATGTAATGACATGAAGGATAATACGAATGTGAATAAAAGTGGTGTTTACGCCACAAAAGAGAGAGAATAAAAGCTTTTCTATCTACTAAAAATTTGACGGTATATTTGGGTATGAATGGATATAGTATAAATGAATTCTGATTAGTGTTTAGATTCTAACACCTAAACACCAATAATAAATTCAACAACATGATTTAATTATTTTCGTCCGTCATTGGTGGACACATTTACTTCGCTTTATCAATTTTCTTACCGTCATCTTGACATCTTGATCCTGAATATCCATCTAGACAGATACACGTGAACCCACTACCTGGACCTCGACTACAACTTCCAGAATTATAACAAGGGGTGGGATTACAGGCTAAATTAGATGTATTCAAACTAGTTATTGATGATAATGATAACATTTATTGAAAGTATATACACCTAGGCTTGTATATAAATGGCTTGCTATAGTCAGTTAAGATTCATCTAGTGACAGATGTAGAATCAGTTGGTTATCTAAACAATTATTGTAACAGGAGTTTAAGAACAATACTATGTGATGTGTGTTGATGGATAATATACCGTCCGATCCGTGCTTACAACGCACATAGGCCTAATACAATGATCGGAACATTTTAAACAAATTCAAATTGATTTCGATGTACTAGTCGTTCTATATAAATCAAACTTCTTACCGACATTTTGGCATCTTGGTCCTGAATATCCAACTGGACAAGTACATGTATACCCACTGCCTGGACCTTGATTACAACTTCCAGAATTATAGCAATGAAATAACTAACTTAAATGAAACAAATGCATTCAATATTTAATTCCAATTAATTGATATGAATATTCCTTAATATATATGTTTTTATTCACGTCGCCCATACCCGCTTGTAGTGACAAACAATTTGTGATTTTTTTTCAAATAACAATACTTCAAATAACATACCAAATAAAACCGTTGCTTTAAACAAAAGAAAGAACAACTTTAACAACCAAGATCTCATTTTGCCACTCAGTAAATTGATACAAATTATCTGTTCGTTCCCTCTAGGCTACATTGATTACTGAATAAATATTGCTTAAATAAACTTTGGTCTTTTAAGGCAACCGTCTAGTGATCAGTCATGTGTACGAATAATGCTTTCTCTATTCATCTCACCTCTTGGTCCAATCCTAGCTTTTGAGTCAAGGCTTACCCTCTAAATATCTAAATTTAACTAAGAAGCGGTATTTAGAAAATACACCTTGCTACGTAACGAGGTTCCGACTGCAGCTTGACACCCATTCATATGGACTTGGTACCGAATCAGGCAAAAACAAGAATTTTTAAACAGATTTGCTAGTAAGTGCATCACGTTCGATATTAAGTGTATTTTATTGAATCTTATTGTCTTTAAATAAACACAAACATCGTAAATTCAATAATCAAAACAAACTCTATATTCAAATCAATATTGAATTTCGTGATGACCTAGATCACAAATAAATAATATAATTGCACTTTTAAAGCTGAACTTGAGTATAAACAAGTATTGACCTTAACGGTCTCCAATTCGAGTATAAGCCTTTATTCATGATTCACAGTTTATGTATCAAAATAAAACCCACTCATTTGTCAGCTCATCAAATAAATAGATAAATAAATTCAGAATGATTCCACCGAACTTTCGAGTTAAAATAACTATAGAGTCATTTAAAAACTAGAAACATTTAATGAATAAATTCCCCTCACACCTTCTGCTTAGTCTCAGTTGGCCTTCCAAACGAAGCTCGTATAACTGACACTATCTTGCAAAAATGACCTGCATAGTCGCTAGTTAAAAGAAGTATTAATAGATTAATTACATCATTTGAAAAACAGCATTCTTTACGAATCGAAATATTCACGTACATCATTCAAAATTAAAAATATAAATAGGCTACATTTAGACCATTATAATTTATATAAAATACTTATTTTACATTACTTATTGGTATACTCTTTTGGCTATATACAAAACCTTATTATATTATAGGCCTACTTGTTTCTGTTTATTTTTAAAAAATGGATTTTGAAAATTCTTTAAAACTAAACTTCAATTGACATAAACCAATAGCATGGCACATTAATTGGTACATGAATAATCATGAGCCAAACTAAAAACAAACTATAAAATGAAGTATCTTTTGTTATTTGCCAGAAATGACAAAAGTCCAGCTTCCAATACGATATAATGAGAACAAACATAACTTTATAAATAAATAAATTTATAAACACACCCTTTCTTCTTTTTCAGCAATGCACAATGATTGTACAGTATAACTGAACATTTACGATATTGGTCAGATATTTGCCCTACTCTAACCCAAAGATACTTCGCAGTAGTAAAACAATTATCATTACAGATATTATTCTAAAACAATAAATAAATATATTACATACAAAATTTACTAAGAATTTTCGATAAAGTCGTTTTTTTGAATTTTCAAATACAGTAGTAATTCTGGAAAACTATGGTACATGCAATAGAAGTTACAACGATATGTTGATCTAATTCTAGTTTCTTGTAAATGTCTATTTTTACTGTTTACACATTGTAATTTTGTTCGGCAGTATTTCTAATCGGTTAAGAGTGTCTGTTATTTTGTCTTAATATTGCATTAACATAGCAAGACAACATTGTATTGGATTACATAATAAGACATACGTGCAGTCGTGTTTAACACGCTAGATAACTCTCTTCTTCTACTGGGGTGTGTTGACCGACTCTGGATTCGTTTATCTTCTCTATTCTTGGGATATTATATTGAGAGCTGCTGCTCTGGGAAGAGCTACCTATACACATGAAAAATATAATTATATTATGGATGAGTATAAACATAAGGTATTTAATAACGATACAAACAGTTTCAACTTTAAGCGACAATAACCAATGCCTACAGTCACTATATAGCCTCTTAACAACTGTATGTTAATGTGGAAATTAATTAGCATAATAAAGAAAGAAGCAGTCAAATACAGTATAACAATCAAATACGTGATATAAAGGACTTCCATAAATTGGTGATAAAAGTTTAATTTTCTCGTAAAATCCCAAGTTTTGCAAGATGCAACATCAAGAAATGTTATTACCTATATACATAGGACCTACGGATGAAATTTTATTAGGGTACATTCTTATACCATGGCGAGGGTGATTTTTGACCGGACTATAACTTTAAGTTTAAATGCGGAATCTGCAGAATCCAAAAAGGTGAAGCATTCAGCAATGCCGAGATCCTTACATTACCATTTACATACAGTTGTTAAGAAGGTATAAGGACCGTTAATAGTTTATACAATTATATTGACTTGACTTAATTGTTGTTTGTTCACTTACCATGTATGTTGGAGTTTAACAGTCGCATTTTTACCATGTGCACTGCTTCCATATTGTCTTCTTCTTCCTCCTCTTCTTCCTCAACCTCATTGTGAGTAAGATTCTGCAGCTCCGTTAAGTCTAAATATTCCTTTAAAACAAATTTATACACATATTGTTAAGTAGTCTACATCTACCTGTTCTAATTAGCCCTAACAAGAAAAGCTTTTTCTGTGGCTCTTATATTTTATATATAATATTTTATTTGTACGATAACTACATCATTTTCAAGTTATCGTCATCAAATGTTTTTTTATTATTACGATGACGTCACAAAATGATGTAAAACATCAAATTATCTGTATCGTTATATTAGCCTCCGTTTGCATTTTGTCAAAAACACACTCTTAGAGGTTACTTTTGTGCTTGCTTGCCTTCGCTGATGTACGAAACATTATTCAGTCGTATTATTGTGTGTTTAGTATACGTTTCAATAAAGAAAGATTGCAAACCGTGACACTTACTATATTTCTTTTAAGCATGTTTTCGAATATTTCACATAATTCTTGAAATGACGGTCTGTCCATTGGTTTTTCACTCCAACATCTTGTCATGATTTGATATCTATAATGACAGCGACAACTTCTATATTAGACTACTAAAATCTTCTAAAAGGTTGTATTCTTTCTGATATTTTAGTAAGTTGTTAAATAAAATAATGACTAACTATGCTTCTGTATTATTCCATTAAAACGTTCATTATTGCAATAATTCACTGCATTAAACGTTTGTTTTATTAATTACTAAATTAAAACAATTTAACGGTGTATTTACAAACGAATTCACCAGAAGAACACTTTTACTTTAATGTAGGCCTACTTACAGCTCATCAGAACATCCATCAGGCTTTTTCATTCTATATCCCGTTTTTAATATATTATATAACCTCTCTGACGTAACACCCGGATAAGGTGTTGCACCTAAAGTAGTGAACAGACACAAATATGATAATAATAATTACTACAATAATTATAATAATAAATAATAATTCAGGAAGTACATTCTATATAATATTTCATTAATTTTAATTTAATCAACGAATATAAGCTCAATTACAATAAACTACGACTTACCCATTGTAACGATTTCCCATAAAAGAATTGCAAACGACCATCTGTGAAACACAATACGAGAAGCAAGTTTGTACATAGATTACGTAAAACGATTACAAAAGCAACATTAATGTCTTGTTTTAATATTCTTAGAATGTTAACAGTCATTATCTTCGTTATCGCGCCATATACAACTTATTGTTGTTGTACATAATATAGGATCGTGTAAATAGGATAAATACAGTTTCAAGTCAAGAGAATCCTCGCATGACATTTTCATTAATGAAGACACATCGAAATAAAAAGTAAAATGTATTATTTTCATTAGACATTCAACAATCATAACACTTACACATCACTTTTTGCTGTATATACATTATCGTACAATGATTCGATTGCTATCCATTTCACTGGAATTCTTCCCTAAAACAAAAAAAAAAACTAAATGAATTATGTTGTATTGTACTTGTCGCCGACTAAAATAATATAAACATTTCTATCATGTTAAATCATTACAGTACAGTCTGTGTAGACGATTGGATCAGCCATTTACGTAAAATCCTTTAGATTTTAGAAAACTTTACCTTGCTTGTTCTCTTATATGAATCAGCCTCGTAGATGTCTCTCATAAGACCAAAATCAGAAATCTTAATCACAAGACAGTCTCCAACCAGTACATTCCGAGCAGCAAGATCCCTGTGCACAAGCTAAGACAAGTGTGTCATTCAATATTAAATGTTTCAGACATTGTATATTATTTGTTTTCGGTTGGTTATATACCGATGCAAGATTTATTTGTTTTCAGTTTATCAACAACGGAGATATTGTGTGTTAGGTAAAATCACGCCCACTCCGTCCTCAAAACAAATTTGAGAAAAGTTTAGTCTACACTAGCAAACTTTACCAAACCTTTATTTGCAAAATCAGTTTGCTCGAGTTTGCAAAGTAAAGTTTGCTAGTGTTTTCTGCAGTTTTCCGAAGTTTGTCTATACCATAACTTTTGAAAACTGGGTTTGCTTGAGTTAGGCTTAACTCTTAACATAAATCCTTACTGTGTTTGTATCGTCATTGTTACAAATAAATGATTTTACTTTGTTGATTGAAGTCTTACCTTCAATGTTGAAAGATAATGCATTCCTTTACAAATCTGCCAGGCAAAACTTAGTAAGTCACGTGGTCTTAAAGTGGTAGTATTAGAATGTGAGCCAAATTCGTCAAATGGCAAGGACCGTTCTGAGTTCGGTGTTAATGTATGGTCACTATAAATTGGTCTTTTTCGGTTCTCCCTCAGGAATTTACGAAGCGACCCGTTTTCACAGTATTCAACAATTACTAACAATGGACCTGTGTGGAAAAATAACGGGCATTTTAAACATAATATATACTATTATACGTATTATTTTAAACAAAGATAAATTAAAAGTTACTGGCATGTAGTGCGCCCTCTACATCGTCACAAAAATGTTCCTTTACTGTTTCAATAAAAATTCAATCATTGAAAGAGTAGTGCGCCCTCTCTATCGTCACACGAAATTTCACATTTACTGTATACAAAACATACATTGTTTAATAAATAAATAAGATATTTTTATAACTTTATAAATGTACCTTTTTGCGTGCATGATCCTAATAACCGTATCACATTTGGATTATTTACTTGTTTTAGTAAGTTCAACTCTGTCACTAAATCCCGCATGTCGACATCGGTAGCACAGGCTAGGAAATCAAGAGATAAAATTAATTTCATTTCTAATCACACAACATTGACCATGCATGTACATGTTGATTGTGAAATTACCAATGAAGGCAATTTCAGCTGTCTAACCTTTATTACATATAGAGTTGAGTTGACTTACGTTTTAACATTTTGACAGCAACAGTTTTATATCCAGTGTGTCCACGAATGTTTAAGGCCTGGGCTTTTACTACTCTTCCAAATTCGCCTTCCCCGAGAATATCTTGAAATAGTAGATTGGATCTTGGAAACTCCCACTTTGGGTCGCACTGTAAGTACAATTTATAAAGATAACTAAATACAAAGCAGTCATTGAATAAACCTAGATAGTTGAAACTGAGTATATGTATTTCTAATATTTCAATATTGTTATTAAGGACTTTAGAGCTAGTTGCGACGACCGGTGACCTAGGACTTATACATTGATGTGACGTCAGTCGTCGTCTGAGCCTAGGAACCAAAACTGTGTCGAATAATATAGTAAGAAAGCACGTTTTCTCGCATGCGCATACACACTCACGTCATATTGCGAATTTTGGACAAAAAGTGTTTTGAGAGCGCTTTTGATTTAAATATTAGCGCGAGCCTATCTTTACCGCTGAGAATTGTATTGAGAAATCCGAAGACTTCACGCGAGCGAGGCGAACTGACTAAGAACATTATTACTATAGATTTTCACTTCATACACGCTTATTATTGAACAATAGTTAGTATAAATATCTGCTAGTTAATTAGAGACATTCGATGTTACTAAGAATACTAAAGAAATTACTTATAATACAAATTTAAAAGATTTATAACGATTCTAGTTTAGGTAACATTCGCCCATTAACAATGAAAACAAACAAATCCTGCGTAGGAAATCGCGGAACTCTAAAAACTTTGTTTTAATATCACGCTAAAATTGTTTCCGAATTTTTAAATACATATTTGTAAATATTATGTTAAATTTCAATATCTTTACTTTTAATCCTCAAAAAATCAAAATGTTGATATTTTTTAAAAGAATTTTATGATCATTTGAAATTGGGTATATTTACTATCGATCGCGCTCCGCCGGTGCCCGAGTAGGTGTGTACGCGTCGCTTTTGCAGGCTCTATTCCCAGTAGCGAGTTTCGGTCGCGCTAACATAAGCAATGTTTTCTACATTTACATGCATTAGGGGTAAATTATGTTTAATTGTTTTTACCGCATAACAAAATTCCCAAATGTTTTTCTTTTCTTGCCTAACCGTTTCTGTCACCCTAAAATCAAATGCTTTAACTGCATAATTTTAAGCGACAATAACATACAAATAGGCCTACTATAATTTGATCACTTCTGTGCAATACTTTAAAGTTGTTGTATACAATTATTTTAAGAATATAAATAAAAACACACAGAAACTAATAAAATGGCAACTAATTGAAAAGTCAAACTCATTTATTTCATCAATTAAATATTTGAAAAAAATCAAATCAAGTAAGGTACTGCTGTGTAGGCCTTAAATATGATTACTGTATTTTTTTAGTTTTAATTTGTATAATGGCCTAGGCCTAATAATATAGTACTAACAACATGTTTATTTCTAAAGGCAAGAATAACAAACAGCTTTATTTATTTACCTTCAATATTAAATCTATGAGAAACCTCAATTATGAGAATCATTTAAATTTTCTGTCACCGTACATTTCATTATAATGAAAACCTTTAATTTAAAAGACATTTAATTAATAAGAGCTGGTCACATTTTTTTTAATGTCAACATGCTGTCCATAAATAGCCGCTTTCAAGTGATGCAAATGTTTTCTGGAGTCAGATCCTATAAAAAATATAGAAATATAAAAAGTATGTTAATTTAAATATGTATTTGAAAGATGGGCTAGAGGTATAGGCCTACTGCATGATAAATTAGGCTGAAAAACCTAGCATGTGGTCCTAGGGCTACTACAAGGTCTAGCTTGATGTTTTAAATCCCATAAAACGTTTGAATTTAATACAAGTACAAAATCTAATTTATATAGAGTTGTAAAGTGTGGTACATTCAGTACATTAATTAAAATAAATGAGAATGGGGCCTAATATTAATAAATAAACATGTAAAAAAATTGGCCTAAACGACTACGTGTGTATCTTATACGCATTGATTAACACGCAGTACGCGTTGGACCATCAAGGCTAGGCCCAGCTTCGCACAAACCACCGTTATACATGTGATTTGTTTACCTATTTCAATCGCCATTTAAAAAATACCTGAAAATATCAACATGCCCATTTTTTGTCAAACAAATATTTACATTACATAGTAACTTTTTATTTAGTCACTCGTTTACTCAAAAATTGAGGAATTTTTTTATGGTCTCGTAAAAATGTACAATATTATTATTGATAAAAACCGTATAAAATCTAACAAAAAGAAGAGCAAATTCAATGATTACCTGACACGATCATAACTGCTATCCTGTTCCAAAAACCAAGTCACATGCTTCTTCAACCCTTGCTTTAATTATTCTCATGAATTATTCATAAGGAACTATAATTTAAGGCTTTCAATTGGTTAAAAGAGTTTAACCCTATTAAAATTTTAAATTCACATCATTTCCGGGTGATGTTGTCGCGCTTCGATGAATCTCAGAAATCACAAATGACCGCTAGAGGGCTCACTACTTTTTGTCTAGTCTAAATGAATGTGCATAATGAATTAACTTTACCTAATGTTATTATACTGCGCTTATTTTGTGAGAAGAAAAACTTCAACCATCAATGTGAATTGTATGGATTGCTCCGTCACCATTGTGTATGTAACAACGCGATTATATAATATTACTAATGGAACAAGCTTGATGAGCTCCGAAAGATGAGATACTTATTGTTTATAACTTCGCAATTAGCTTTTCAAAGGAGTTTACAGCGTGTGTATAATATCGGAATTGCTTACATCTATGATTCTGTTACTTACGTCTAATTTGTATTGTTGAATCGTTGGAGGAATGTCCTGAATTCTGTAGAATATTTCATTCTGAGCGTAGTTTGCATTAATGGTTGTCATCTGCAGTTCAACATGTGCTCCGAATGGTAGTTTATGAAAACCTCGATGTAGACATTTGATGCAACCACTCTGCCAAAGTACAATCAGCACTACAAGGCAGACCAGTAGGCATCCAGATATGATGAGTATCTGACATAACGCTCCACAAACTGGTGATTCTCTTGTTACCCCGTCACTGTAATTGTTTCTCGATGTTAATACGTTTGGCTTGTACACTGGGTCTTCTGCTATATATTGATATAAGAATTGTAATTGCCTTCATTCTAAAGAATTATATGACTATTGTGCATTAATTATTGCTTGGATTCTCATATAGATCCAAGTTTGAGCATTGCGTTTTACTTTGAAAATATACAGTATTCGTAATAACATTCTTGTACGATGCATTTCATTATTAATATAGAGATTTGGGTGTACCCGATTCTCAGTGCTGTATCTCAACATACTACACTATTTGGACAGTATCAATGAAAATTTGGTAATACAGCACTGCATCATGTAAGGTTAGGTCAAGGGTCAGGTTATGGTATATGATAATAGAAGATACATGTGAAACACATATTCCTATGATACAGTACTGCAGAAATCTAGATACAGTACTGCATCATGTAAGGTTAGGTTAAGGGTCAGGTTATGGTATATGATAATAGAAGATACATGTGAAACACATATTCCTATGATACAGTACTGCAGAAATCTAGATACAGTACTGCATCATGTAAGGTTAGGTTAAGGGTCAGGTTATGGTATATGATACTAGAAGATACGTGTGAAACACATATTCCCATAATAGTACTGCAGAAATCTAGATACAGTACTGAGAATAGGTTGATTTGAGCAAGGAAGCATTTTGGGGTCGTGTTCTAAATACTCGAATAATACAACAATATTAAGTGCACTCGATGAACTGATTTCAGAAAATGTATATTACACTTTACTTGAATCATCTTAAGCTCTTTCTACACTATGAAACTAGTTTGACAAAAAAGGTGTGATGTGCCCAATATGGTAGTGATATGACATCATGCCCATATATGGGCACATCACATTCTGTATCACATAAAGTATGATAGTGTATACAGAGCTTTACTGAAACGTTCAAAATATCATATGGTATGTATGAAACTTACCACCAGGATTTAATCTACTTGTAACTGTATCATTCAATTCTGGCGGTTGGCTTGTTCCCTGAACAACATTGACTGGTGCCATCGCTCTTCTACAAACGCACTGTTCAGGATTGCTATTACAAATGCACAAAGATGCGTTTGTCCAAGGCATTCTACCTATGCCTTTTCCACTTGGTGGCTTCGCATACGTATTAACAAACAGTCTATCACCGACAAAGTTGCTATCTGTGAATAAAGTAAATCAAACAGTTATTATTCTGCCATTAAACTGCCATCGCGTAAACAACGACAAACTATTTATTAAAGGAGGGGAGGCCTACCAACACAGTCTTGCGGACAGATGTCAAAGTGCATGCTTTCTAGCTCATCACATACATTATCTGGGCACGTGCTAGGATTACTTGAACACGAGATGAAGTGTTTAGCTACGGTCCACACGCATCCAGATCCATTGCTGCCTAATCCACAGCCGCCGTTACAAAACTCCGGCCTGTTGTGTTCTGCATTTGAACATGACTGAGAAGCTAAGAAGATTTTATTATAATAAACTTATTTGAATCTAATTTGTATATAATACAATATACACAAATACATCAAACAAAATGTTGTCGACAAAACAAACAAATAAACACAAATGACATATGAAAACTTCAAAGCGATTGAATCATAGTGAACTTTTATTTTTCGTGTAAAATTGTAAATACTTACGACAATGGTCTTTTCTAATTTCTGAAATAAATACATTTACAAGTGTTAAACTTTTTGTCAAATAATATAGGATGTATAATGATAAAGGTCTATGGTCTGCATAATGCATTTAGAGTTTATGATTAGAAGTCCTAATACAGATACAGATTCATTTATTGTCCAATATAAATGGAAATTACAGTGCTCATATATTATCTTGGCTTGCCTCAAATAAATAAATATAAGAGGGAAAAACGAACTACTTGTAACGGTCCGTCTGCGCGTTTACCGTTCTAATCCTACCACTTCTAACGATAACAAAGCCGATAATGTCGTTATGAAGAGGATGATTGGTGTCTTCCAATATAGCATGGAACACATCGGCAAGACGTTCGAAAGAGTCAAGCGTTTGCTCAGACGAACCAATTACTTTCCCCGCTCTACCCAGCACCTTTTAAAGGGTTATCTATACTAGGTCCTACTAAACGATCATCTATACTAGGTCCAACTACTAAAATAGTCATCTATGCTATAGGTCCTACTAAACGATCATCTATACTAGGTCCAACTACTAAAATAGTCATCTATGCTATAGGTCGTACTAAACGATCCAAATAAAAGGTCCTACAATATACATACCACCTTTTAACTTGACTACATTTTCAAATTTCCATTGCTTGCCATTATCTTCGACAAATATGCGGAATGAGATGTTCTTTGGCTTTCTGTACGGATACCTAGAGAGTAAATAATCATTCTGCACGTAGACTATCGCTGTGTTCGGTGTAATATTTAAGCTTCCGTTCAGACTTGAAGGTTCTAGAATCTCGAGTCTATATTTAAGGTTTGAAGAAGACTGCTTGATGACGTCAGTAACGCTTGATTGAAAAATCTGAAATATAAAGAATTGGCATTAGGTCGTACCCCCTTTATCATCGTCTTCATCGTTACCTTTTAACAATATCTATCGTAACTTGGAGCATCATCACTGTCATCATAACGTCACCTTAACTTCCAAAGGTCATTTTCATCATTTCCTTTAATATCATCATTATCGATGACACAGGTTAGCACAATCGTCATCATCATTGTATCATTATCAGTAGTATCATTGTCACAAGTATCTACCTCATCGTCGTTACATAATTATCATCAACGTCATTATTACGTCACATTCAGAATCATGTTTTTTATCATCATATACCTACACTGTACGGAATTGTAATCAAAATACAGTATTGTACGTCGCGTTTGCCTTATGCACTACCCAATTATAACAATTTATCGTGGTAGTACTTTAATCCAAATAGTGCTTTATAATTTTTCAAGATGTGTAATAATTTATTATTGGCTCAAACGACCTAATAAAGAATATCCTAAAGAAAGTGGGCAGATGACTATTGTTAATTATATCTCAGACTATACTATGGAATGTCATAATCTCTGTCATTAAAACATCATTTATATATAATTATTAATAATACAAAATTGATTACCCGACTATAGTTCATTGACTTTTTGTAGACAATCCTTTGTTGAAGAGGTACGTTAAGTAGCGCCATCTGTAGTTCTTCGATGGATATCTGTACGTAGAAGTAATTCTGTAAAATGTTCATCTTTGACCGCATTGGACGAACTATGAGAGATATCTCATCTTTTAAACTAATGCTATATGGAATAGTCTTGTTAATCACCAGTTGCAAAACTAGAGAGAAGAAAATCCGTTTTTATTATTCCTTTTAATATACACCTTCCACTTCGTTTCGATTCTGTTGCATTTCCGTGTTTTTCTTACAAATATAACATAGTTTTTTTAATTTATTTATTTAAAAACATATTTATACAGGATAAAAACACATCAGGTATAGATATTGCATCTGTTTTACATAATGGTCATGTAGTTAAGTGTATCTTCCTTTTTAATGATACTGTATATGAAATAAATGGCTACATTATTTAATAGTTTAACTTTCACACACATGAGATGAGAAAACAAGACCGCTAAATTAGAGCCCTGGAAAAAAGGTAAACCTCAGTACATCATTGCATTCAAAAAGATTGTAGTAAACATGTGCGGTATTGCTATACTTTATAACATTAAAATAATAAATACCTTTTTGGCTATGAATGTTTGCATACTGTACTACAAAATGCCCGTCTAGTTGTGTTGGTGTTATGATACAGTTTCTTGTCTTATGCCCCGTGATATTTAAACTTACAGGTACTGAACCCTGAACATGAATAACAAAATATATAGTTCGCATAATAACCATTTCATTTGTAAAAATAATCTCTTCCTCTTCTCTTCCTAACTCTTCCTGTTGCATATATAAACGAGGTATTTTTTTACGTGGTATTGAAATAAATTGAATCCAATAAAATAATAATATAACTCTTACCTTTAAGCGGTTTTCAATTATAACAACATTTCGTTTGGAGAATAAAAAGGAATTTTTATTCGATGGGCAGTACCCTTGGCGTGTTTGGCCAACCTTTGGTGGCGGAAATGTAGTATTGACGTACTCATCTGAAATGCCTAAAGGAAATAAGACCTGTTATAAGACTTTGTTTATGTATGGAATTGTGTGTACGTTTTATATATACAATTCATTACCTGATATACAATAACAATTATATGTAAAAATGTAATTGTCGATCCTAAAATATACACTTTTTATCCTGCTTAGAATAGGCGATTTTGATAATTATTAAGATTACCATGGCAACACCATGTCGAATCGAATACAAAAACCAGGGTAGTTTTAATAGAAAAACCTACATATTTATTAATTTGGTGTGCCAAATTGTACGGTTGATGTCACAAAATTGTGTTGGCTAAGCATTTAAAAAATACATAATATACTTTATAGGTCATCGTGAAGATAACGAAGAAGTGTAAACAAAGTGTTGATTAATTAACAGAAAATGTCAAATTTGTGTAAAAACATACCAACTGAAAATGCTGTCATTACGATTACATTGTGTGTAGGTTAAAAACCCGGATTAATGTGTGAAAGCTTGTTATTCCACTATGCATTCCTATGTTGTGTTTGAGAGCCAGGAAACAGTTGTAATTGCTCGTAAATAAAGGCGATACTATAGGGCCTATTATACAGAATTAACTCATCAATCCTTGCCATCATAAAAATAATATTATGCTTGGTTATCTTTAACACATTCTATGGATGATGGATTTGAGAATATTGCAGAAATACCACCTATTCCTATGTACTACTCTATCTAGATTTCTCTAGTATCATAGGAATATTCGAGAATAGAGCATCACATGTGTCACCTAGTGTCATAGACCATAACCTAATAACTAACCGTTACATGATACAGGCACCACCTGTGATACAAATGAGATATTCCTATGATACTGGGTAAATATTGTATGTGAAGATACAGCATTTAGGATATGTAGCCTAAGCATATCTAAACTAGCCTAATGTTAACCTTATATTTAACCATGTTAAACTTTCTTTATGTTCCGTATAGTGATGGTATTTCATTTAAAGTCTGTATATCTTAATTCAATTATCTTTATTTCAAAATATTCATTCATTATTTATAATTTATAGATTTTGTTAGAAGTAAATACATCTTTCATTTAATTGAATTCGTCATGTGATTACGTCACATAACGGATTTCCTGAACGTAAATGAAATAGATCTATTTTATTTTAAAGGCATTATTCAATTTTACATTATTTATGTAATAAATATAAATTGATTCATTTAATATCATTATAAATAAACATTATGTCAATAAATAATGTTGCAAATTATATAAAGTTATTAAAAAGTAATTTTGTTTGCATTCATAAATGTTTTAAGAATCTTTAGGCTACTGTATATATTAAATAATCGATCATAATTTGATTTGTTTGACAGATATTATATTATTTGCAAAATGATATTATGACGTGTATCAATAACAGTATTGAATGAGGGGTTGACTGTTGGTTATTAATTTGTTTAAGAGAACCTACAAATGGAATCTTAAGCTATCTACACTATCAAACATTATGTGTAAAAAAAGATGTGTCCAAATATGGTAGTGATATGACGTCATCATGTCCATATATGGGCACATCACATTTTTGTCCACATAAAGTTTGATAGTCTAGACAGAGCTTAAGATACACTAATAAGCGCTGTTTTGCTTATTTACGTCTACTGTATTCTTATTTTGTCAAATTAATTAAACACGTCTCAGTAACCAATGATTCTCATTCATGGATTGCATAGTGTGTATAGCAGCAGCCAGCTTAATGCTCATTTCAGTTTATATATATTTTTTTTATTCTGACAATGTTTGGCAAAATCAAACATTGCTTATTCTCCACATGGATGTGTTGTTCTCGGTAAGCTTAGCAAATATTTGCCCACGTGAACTCAAATTTGAACAGTTTGTAGTTTTAACACTTGATAAATAATGTATATTTAAAACGGTAAACTGAAATTAGTTATTTTTTACGTCAAAGACACATTGAACAGCGATATTATCGTCATTCACCGTGTTTGCTAGGCCTAACACGAGTGGTTGTAAGTGGCCTACTAATGGGTTATCCAACTTAGCTTATTTGCTTCTGTGATTCTGGTTATTTTACGGGAAAGAAACATGCTTTTGCATCAAGTCACAACGAAAATATCAGTATGTAAGGCTATAGCCGTTATCATACTACATCAGCTGATTAAAAAAAACAAAACAATAAAGAATAAAAGGTTCACTCACTTAGAGTATGGGCCTCAATGGTTATTACATTTGTGACGTGAATTTCAAGCATTTTATTACTTTAATTATGTAGCTTAATAAACACAAATTCATTTCAAATGAAAATGTTTGTGTGTGTAATCCGGTATTCGTGGTAATATTGGTAATAAAAACAGTTTTCATTGCATTCATTCAAAATAACTTGGTTACGTACTGATCGGATATTAATTAATATACAATTTTACAAAAGTGGCACACTTGTGCTTTCGATAGTTAAAAGTCTGCTTTGTTAAATTTAAATGGTTTGATCGAACTGACAACAGTGAGGGGGAAAGCTAGGTTAACTACAAGTCACGTGCCCCCTCCTTACCCACACCGACCCTTTGCACTCAACACCATTCTGAATAAATGAGGAAACAGCAAATAAACAATTATTCGTTGATGATAATGGTCTAAAACTCTCCCTCTCTCTCCATGCTTCAACAACATAATAAAAGATCCTTAGGCTGTGATGTGCAACTTTTCGTTATATGCTTGATTAATATAAATTCATTGCTGGTACGGTGGATTAGTATTTTGCTGTGATTACATTCTAAATACAGTCCTTTCTAATGATATGCAATTGTTCTCGATATTAATTACTGTCATTTAAATGTATAGGTATACATACGTTTAACCATCATCAACTTCCGTTTACTAAAACAATGGTTAACATACACAGTGATGAACCATGGATACAATAAGTAGGCCTACTACTTATGCTACCCCATAGATGAGCATTTAAGGCTGTTAGTGCCGTACTTACCGGTATGAAATAGAAACAACAGAAGAACAGTCGAACCCAGCGTAGGCCTACACATTGTTATCTGTAAAATAGTAAATAATAATAATTTGTCAATACAGACCAATCAAATTGACAGACGCAGGTAGCTAGGCCTAAGGTTACAGACTGATAACTCATGTGATGGTCGCACCTGCCTATGGGATGACCCGGAGGTGGTGGAGGTGGATATTAAACTTAACTAAAGATAATAATTATATAATAATTTATTTGGAAGCTACATTTTTTAAACAGTGGCACACTTCTTGAATGAAGGTGTGTCCAGAGTAAGTAAAATAAAAGTTTAAAAAAAAGAAGAAAGAAATGATTTTATTTAAATAGGCCTAATTAAGGAAACTTAAACTAAATTATGTACAAAATATAAGAAAATAACATTAACAAAAGTGATACAGGATTTTAAAAAAAAACAAAGAACTTTCATAGATATCTATTGCCATAGTTGTTAGCAAAGGACAAAACCCCGTTATTTTCATGGCTTATTTTAAAGTGATTGTCAATCAATCGATCACGTGGTTTGAGACCTTTAGGGCACAATGTTTTTGAGAACCCAGCATTATTTATATGATTTATACTTGTATTTTTTCTGTGTTCTTCCGATTTCTGGTTAAATTGTGTTTTGACGCAATTTTAAAAGCCATTTAACAAATATAATTATGGTCATATTTAACAATTATTATTTATTAGCACTAGCAAACCGAATCAAGATATTTCCGAATAAAACATTTGTGTTAACCAATTGCAGAATGACATTCACAAGTGAATGACAAATTATTTGACATGGGTAACGCATTGTTGAGGATTATTCAGGTATAATGTGTTCAATATTTCTATTGTATATCATAATTCATGTTTCACTGGGCCTACTTAAAATGGATTATCACATTATTAATACCCTGGTAATCTATATATAAATTTACGTAAGGGCAAAATTCGGTAAATCGCACCTTACTTTTAGAATTTTTACTCGATGGTTATATAAAGTTGGTTCGTACTTTCGGTACTGATTTTAACCACCTGATGTAACCCTGTTTACTAATTAAATTATGTTAGATAATTAGTTATTGACGATTAAAACGAATTTAGGTTCAACGATTTGCCCCAAATAGGGGTGTTTTCCGATCGTGGTATACACTGTCTAATGGATGTCCGTCTTGAAAAATACCCGCCACAAAAATGCGAGGAGGCTTCGCATTTTCCTATCTCCTCCTACGATAATTGTTTTTAATAGCTGAAAACCCGTTGAACAGCTCGAGTACAGTATCATAATGTTGAAGACAGGCCGATTTTCTTAAAAAAATACTATTTTGATAGATTTAATATACGTTTATACAAATGTATTGATTTGCGATGAATGGAACATTCCAATCTCTGTGTCGTTCCACAAGTGTCTATTCCCTCAGGCGTCGTAAAGGAAAGTACTCTATACTCATAACAGAAATTCGATCCATTTTTTTTTCAATCTGTGCTGCAGAGGTTGGATATAAATTTTTTTAGACGGATAATGGTTTCAGTCGCCGTATAGTATGTACAAATCTTTATTATTGCAGTTAAACCACCCATATCATCACCCTTCCCTCTCACTGGCATGAGTAGCGTTGTAAAGACATAGTAGTACGGGGCGCCGTATGGGACATTGCTAATTTTGTCGAAATATTACAATTTTGTCTACACATAATTAATTTTGTCAATACAAAATTCATTTTGTTCAACACAAAATTTATTTTGTGTGGACAAAATTAATTTTGTCTTGACAAACTTCATTTTGTCTCGACAAAATTAATTCTGTGTGGACAAAATTAATTCTGTGTAGACAAAATTAATTCTGTGTGGACAAAATTCATTTTGTGGCGACAAAATGTATTCTGTGTAGACAAAAATTATTCTGTGTAGACAAAATTCATTCTGTGTAGACAAAATTCATTCTGTGTAGACAAAATTCATTTCAGTCTAATATGGAACTTGAATACTTTGCGTCGAGTATAAGTACAGTTTATACTGATGTATAACGCGTAGCCCTATATGCCTACCAATTTTGGTAATAAATATTAAAGAGGGTTGAAGATTTATATCGATACCGATAATATTGATTAAGAAAATGACAACACTATTTACGATAACATCTGATAAGTTGAGTAGTAATGAAATGATTTTAGTTAATACATTTATTTTAATATAATAGTTAGTATAGGCCTATTTATTCTCATGGGAATTGCGTCGTCTATAGGCCTACCAAGTTTATTTGATAGGAATACTAAATTGCTAATAGGCCTAACTCAAGGGAACAAAACTATGAAATATCTCTTAAGACATATATTAATTGTCTCTAATTGGAATAATAGAGATATCTATTGAAAAGATATCTTGGTTATAAACAGGGATATATCTCTATTGGAACCTAAGATCTATGTAAACTAACTACATCTATTAAAAACTAAGATATTTTAGTTGCCTAAATAAATGACAGTTTGGTACGCCATAGATTATGATATTGCAAATTGTCGTTAAAAAGTTAAATTTAATTTTACTCTCGGTTGCATATTATTATATATTTACACCCTCGAAAGATATAATTCAACTTTGACCAGATAGTTATATGGGTGTTCACACAACTGACATATGGCGCCTCTCAAGTATCCATTCCCATGGCAGTGTATATATTCTTTCCACCTTCTCCATGGTTGATTTTATTTATTATACATTGCTAATTGCAAATAATTGTTTATTTTTACATTGTTCTTTGTACTTTTAATGTACGTATTCAGTCTTTGGCTGGCTTGATAAGATTGATGTTAAATAAAAATGCATTTCCACTAATAAAATATGGAGTTGTATCGAGAGAGTATCGTAATTTCGGGCAGAATGGTTTTCGGTCTGGAAAGGTCATTATTACACTGTCTGGGGTGTTGATATTTATACATCGAATGTTTTATGGGCAATCAGTCCTGTAACCTAGCCAACGTAGGCTACCTGGCCTACTTACTACTGTAGGTTAAAGGTTATTAGGTTTCGCAGGGTGGATGACTGTTATATAAAACTAACGTGAGCAATCTTTTGTAGTCAGTTCTATGTTTTTTTTTCAAATAATGGACAGCTTTCAGCATCATTATTTCTGCAATGACTATTATTATCTTAAAGATATATTGTCCCCTGAAAAAATGTTTTTTTTAAATCTTTTTGTTGAATATGTTATTTTAATGTCACATAATAGTTATTCACTTTCACAAAAAATTAGGTCTGAAAAAAAATTATTTACCTGAAAAAAATGTAATTTAAAGCAAAAAATGGTCAAATTGTCTGGAAGCCAATGAGTTTTTGGGTAATTTAACTGTTTATTTTGTCTTTTTATAGGTGAAATAATTTTTCCCCGTTCTTTTTTCTTATGGAAGTGAACAACTTCATTAAAACTGCATAATGGCCTATTCAAAGTCCGATTTTAAAAATCTTTATTTTTCATGATTTTGGGAGACAATACATCTTTAATTTTAAAATAAAGTATATACATTTTATAAGAATAATAAATAATATTTTAAACGACAAAATTTTAAATAGCCCCATTACTACAATTTTACTTAAGTATAATAAGCAGGGCTCTATAAAAACCATTTTCCGATTTTTTAATATAGAATACATTATAATAATAATTATTACTGACGACGTAGATATTAAATTGTCAAAGTATGAATACTGATCATATCTGATATTTTCAGGGGTCCCTGATATTATAAAATAGATTAATATGATAGCAATTGAGACGGAGGCATGCTCAGCCATAATAACTGAACCAATAACAAATGTCAAAGATTCGCGCGCTGTCATCATTTATAGCTTCACCCTGTCTTGCCCTTTTTACGTTTAAACTCCGCCTTCTAATTTAAATGTTAAAACCGAGCCTACTCAAGCGTGGGACAAAATGTTTTAAAAAACGTTTTGTCCCACGCTTGAGTAGGCTAGGCTAACAAAATTTATTTTGTCGCGACAAAATGAATTTTGTCTACACAGAATTTTCATTACAGAATGAATTTTGTCGCCACAAAATGATTTTTGTCGTTACAGAATGAATTTTGTCTACACAAAATTAATTTTGTCAACACAGAATTAATTTTGTCTACACAGAATGACTTTTGTTTACATAGAATTAATTTTGTCGAGACAAAATGAATTTTGTCCACACAGAATACATTTTGTCAACACAAAATGAATTTTGTCAATACAAAATGAATTTTGTGTTGACAAAATGAATTTTGTATTGACAAAATTAATTATGTGTAGACAAAATTGTAATATTTCGACAAAATTAGCAATGTCCCAAACGGCGCCCCGTATTGTAGAGCTTGATATGCCTACGGTGCATCATAAACGCAAAACAACTTTGGTGGGTAGGGTAGGAACCAACTTAAGTATGACTTGGCTCTAAGAAACAATTGAAAACAATTAGGCCTACTAATTCAGTTGAGTTAGATAATTTAATATTTATTGACGATTAAATCGACTTTATGATTTTCCCCGAATAGAGGTGGTTTTCACAAATTGTTTTACATTATATAAACATACACGTCGTAGTGATGTATCGTTACATGTACTGCTATTTCAATCTACTAGGACAGTGATACTGATAGTTTCAACAAAGTATTACATCGCAATGTTTTACTGTGTTTAGTGGTATATTATTTTTAAAACATGAAAACAATTAATATTTTGTTACTAAATGGATAAAGAATATATTTAAAAATTGTTCCTCTTTGCACCCATCCTCTTCCCCATCCCTCAACCCTAATGTTACATTATTATTTCAAAACACAAATTAAGTTTGTTTAAATTTGACTTAAACAATTGGTCTCATTTTTTGACAAGTTTCTCTTTCGGAAGTAATTCCCAGGGTGCTAATTTTTGTTGAGTACATAAATCAGTGTCTATATATTCGTTCCTGTGTAAACGACATGTATTATTGTACGTACATTTGAAATCGTCAGTTTTTTAACGCTGAAATTATTATGTATTCGAGAACCATCTGTGGGCACGACCTAGATGGTACGCGAGCGAAGCGAGCGTACCATCTAGTATAGGACAATTATGCTTAGGTTGCGAGGATCTTTTAATTCAAAATTCGAATTAATTTGGATCTTAAAGGAATATTCTCGTGTCTATACATACAAATTGAGGCAGAGAGTATAGAAGATAATATAATTTGTTTAATCGTAGTTTATACCATTTCTAAGCATTTATTGAAATCTTAAAATCTATATAGGATTGTAATTCTAAATATACTTCACCAATTTTTGAAACTGTATTGTTATTCAAGTAATTATAATACACATACATTTAACCAACTCTTGCATTTTGTTCATTATTAAAATGTATAATCTTTTTTTTTCTCTCTTTTGTGGCGCAAACACCACTTTTATTCACATTCATATTATCTCATATTACATAAAATCGTATTATTTAACTTGTAAATGTCGTTACAGTTCATAAGTAACATTTTTACATATATGAATTCTGTATTACTCCTTTTTTCATTAATTTTCGTATATTTTGTTATACACTTGACAGAAAATGTATAATCTATTATAATATTATTTTAAGAATATTCTTTTAGTTATTATGTATAAAAACCTTCTTAATTGTAGGTGGTATTTAAACGTAGTCTGCTTCTACTGTATAGGCTGCTTCATATTCCTTGGAATGCATACATCTCCCAGCATTTTAAAATGTGTACATATGCTAGACATCTATTTGTTTTACACAGTTAATTAGTAATTTAAAGATAATTCTTCAACCATATATTTTTGATATCTAATTGGTAAATGTGTTTTTGTCTTTATATGTGTATATTGATCTTTGCCATTTTTATTGTGTTATGTAAATCCCAAGTTTCTTTTTTGTGATTTGATTTTTATTTTAACATCATAATGGAATATATAAATTGTTAAATATCAGATATCTTGCCTATAAAAACCCCAGAAAATCAAATAAGGATTGATATTGCATTTAATATTAATTCTGTTTAATCGGCTGACTTCTGTATAGATTCTCTTGAGTATTCGCTACATTTGATCGAATCGCTAAAGCCTCTTACCGAACTAACAAGATAGCACAAGAGTTTATAGCACTCTTATAATAAAGGTCAGGTTACTAGAAAACTAATGAATATTAATAATAGACTCACACAACTAGCAAGCACTTAATAAATACATTTTGGAAAGCTCCGCCATAAAAGTGTTTAAAGATATTTTAATGTCGAATCAATAACAGATTTTGTGTTGTAATTATCGATTGTATTTAATGTAATTAAGCATTGTGTTACGTATGATGTAATATTGCCACCTTGTCTAATTAATATGTAGACAGTTATAGAATATTGTTGAAGATTAGGTTATGGTTTACGACACCATCCTGGTGTATATTACTCCTGTGTAGGCCTCTCCTAGTTTGCCCAATTTCCCCTTTTTTCTTTCATAATGCACGGTAAACCATGTATTACTGTCAAATACAGCTAGGCTTTAGTTGTGTGTAATATGTTATGTTACTACCTATTCCCCAAATCCTCACGACCTAGAATGACATATTAAATCATTATTTAATTACCATCTAATTGAAAATGCTTAAGTATATATGAAGTGAAGCTATAAACAAAATATATAATTATATGTTTACAAAATTATTTGGCAATTAGCACTATGATTTGTGGGTATTAAAAGGTTGTGAGTGTCACCAACCAACAAAGAGTAAATCATACTTGAAGCTTTGCCAATAAACCTCTAGGAAGTTGAAATCCAACTGATACATCGATTTTAACCTTTCGTATTACAGTGAAACATAACGTTTTCAATATTTAATTCCATAACAAATAAAAATTGACCACCATTATACAGACCTTAGGCCTAATGTCTTAGTTCTAAAATTGATACAAATGCATGACTGTAATGTTGTTGTATGTGGTAAAAACATCTACAAACAAACAAACAATAATAATGCAATAATCGAACATTGATCTTCTATCAGTTTACCGGTATATTTAACCTTGGTGGCCTGTTCAGTAGGAATAAATACCTTTATAATGTTACCTCAGACAGTATAGCTATTATTAAACTTAGATAGTAATAATAGTATATACGGATTGCTGGTTTCTCTTCCTTGCTCCATTGGCTACGGTTTAAGATAAAAACAACATGTCTTTTCATTTGCACATAAAAAAATGTAACGTACATTGAAAGTTAAACGCCCTGAAGTGAGAGTAAAATAATGCGGTGCCTTCATTACACCTTTATACACAGAAGAGTTTGTACCCCTTATCAACAATAAAACCAGTATGCAATATTTTCCATTTTATTTATACATTTTTTGTTTTAAAGCATGCCTTTAGCGTATCATTTCATTTCTATAGCATGCAAATTACACCTTATATACAAATCGAGTTTGTAACCCTCCTATCATTTTCCCGTTTTCACATTTTAATATTTTTAGTATTGCTGCTTGGCGGTGTGAATGTTAAATCATTGATTACAAACACATTTCATTATATCATTTATTACCCATCAATTTACATTTTAAATATTATGGGGATCGAATGAAAGAACGAAAAGTGAGTTGGACAGACAAATGAAGGAAATCGAGAAGGACGAATGAACACACATGTTTTATAACGTCTATCACATAATCTATTTATAGCAACACAGATGTTTCACATTAATTGTTGTATATTACATAAGATATATGTGAATAACCGTTTAAAACACATGAGCAATTAACTCCCGATCCAATTAAATTATGCATTTTAATGAGTAACCTGAGGGTTCCCTTCGACCACTTGATCTCATGGCCTATATACCTAAGACAGTGTGCTGCGTAATTTAACAAATCAAATGGGAAATTAAACTCACAGAAGCATTCAATCGCGAATATCTTAAACTGATGATAAAGTATTAGGTTGCTTAGCATAGTAAATTTTCTTAAATCATTTTAAGGACACTGTAAATTTATGTTTAGACGTGTGCTTCGGCTATTCTGAATATTGATAGATAGTTATTTAACCGAATGAGTATTGCAATTTCTTGTAGCTTATGTAAGTAAGAATACCGTTCTCAGACGATCCGATTATACATGTTGAATTTCACAAAGAACATCGCTTTATTGTCATCGTTAAAAGATGTTTTGAAGACAATGGAACAGGGCATGGATTAAGAAACAAGGGAAGACATTTTCATTCTAAAATAAAGGTGAAATATTAGTTAGATTTTAATTTAAATGAGATATACCGGAATTAGCATGCCCGATTTTACCATAAAACATTAATATTTGGGAAAGGAAGAGAGGTAAACTAAACCAATGAAGGCATTTCTCGTTCTTAATATTTGCATTTGCGGGAAATTAATTCGTTCTAAAACTTAAAAAATAAATATACAAAAACCTCTTAAATTTAAAAAAAAATTCTTGATTTAAATAAAGATATTAAGAGTCCGTTACTTAATAAAGTAAGTCTGTTAATCATGTTTATGATCACGCGACAAGCCTTCTGGGAATAGTTTTCTAATTCCAGCTATAAAGGGTGAATGACATTTTGAAATTAATCGGCACATGACTTGATGATAGTAACTAGTTCAAACAATTACTAGAACAAAAGATGTGTTCGCATGCCGTTTATCGCTTACGTAATTAGATGCGGTGTCTTACTTTTAGCGCAATACGAATAAACCGCATCAGGCCTAATAGTTTCAAAACATCATATTGTGCATCTTCACACTGAACACGCTTGTGAATGTGTCTAATACATTTACAATTCTTATAGCAATAATTAATTTTATTTGTCGTGACACAATAGTTAAACAACATTTTCAATATAGGTATCGTTTGCAAAATTGTAATGGATTCATTAATTATAATAGTTAACATTAGAGTTAGAGATACATATTATTAAGGACATGATCTTCCTATAGAGTAAAGTACTCCGATGTCCGTACAACACGACAATGCTCTGGCTTTTCCAGCTAATTTTCGTCGTAAAATTAATGATATTAAACGAAATCGAATATGGTACTTTTGAACATCGAAATTAAGCCTTGTTTCCACTAGACGAAATTATTCACGCGATTCAAATGTCTATTTATGTGCGCACGCGTATTAATTATTTTTATGTACTCCATTACCACATAAAAAAAAACAACGTACAGCGATCTCAATGATGTTAAATTCGCGCAAATATTTGCAAAGCAAATACGCAAATAAATGCCAGTTTATGTGCGCATGCGTCATTACTTCCATGTATGTTCAATTCGCGTTAATGCAACAGGCTTTTATCATCTATATATGAAGTGTATATAACCCTTAGCACCAGGGTATTGATGATGTTCACTTTCTGAAAACAAGTAGGAGGCCTAGCATAGAGTTTTATTAATGTGGTTGCAATATTGTATAAAAAAATAAACATTAAACACTATGGCACTGCCTGTAATTAGCATATCAAGTATTAAATGTTATCACAGCTTTATAACAGGTAGTGCATGTAATATAAAAAATGAACGTGAATATATTTGATTCAGTAAAGTACACTCATCTAACAACCTAGCAAACTAACCTATTGCTTACAGTACATTCTAGAAACATCATCACGCATGCGCATAATATTTAAATTGGTGTATATTACAGTAATTCTATACAAATAATGAATGTTTTTGAGTTTTCATAAGTTGAAACATTGACAGATCTATTACACCTTGTTAAATATAGGACAGTCAGGCGATCAGCGAATGAAAATATTCTACCCATCCAACGTTCATTATTTGAAATAGTCTACCCATCCAACGTTCATTATTTGAAATAGTCTACCCATCCAACGTTCATTATTTGAAATAGTCTACCCATCCAACGTTCATTATTTGAAATAGTCTACCCATCCAACGTTCATTATTTGAAATAGTCTACCCATCCAACGTTCATTATTTGAAATAGTCTAACCCATCAAACGTTCATTATTTGAAATAGTCTACCCATCCAACGTTCATTATTTGAAATAGTCTACCCATCCAACGTTCATTATTGGAAATAGTCTACTCATCCAACGTTCATTATTTGAAATAGTCTACCCATCCAACGTTCATTATTTGAAATAGTCTACCCATCCAACGTTCATTATTTGAAATAGTCTACCCATCCAACGTTCATTATTTGAAATAGTCTACCCATCCAACGTTCATTATTTGAAATAGTCTACCCATCCAACGTTCATTATTTGAAATAGTCTACCCATCCAACGTTCATTATTTGAAATAGTCTACCCATCCAACGTTCATTATTGGAAATAGTCTACCCATCCAACGTTCATTATTTGAAATAGTCTACCCATCCAACGTTCATTATTTGAAATAGTCTACCCATCCAACGTTCATTATTTGAAATAGTCTACCCATCCAACGTTCATTATTTGAAATAGTCTACCCATCCAACGTTCATTATTTGAAATAGTATACTCATCCAACGTTCATTATTTGAAATAGTCTACCCATCAAACGTTCATTATTTGAAATAGTCTACCCATCCAACGTTCATTATTTGAAATAGTCTACCCATCCAACGTTCATTATTTGAAATAGTCTACCCATCCAACGTTCATTATTTGAAATAGTCTACCCATCCAACGTTCATTATTTGAAATAGTCTACCCATCCAACGTTCATTATTTGAAATAGTCTACCCATCCAACGTTCATTATTTGAAATAGTCTACCCATCCAACGTTCATTATTTGAAATAGTCTACCCATCCAACGTTCATTATTTGAAATAGTCTACCCATCCAACGTTCATTATTTGAAATAGTCTACCCATCCAACGTTCATTATTTGAAATAGTCTAACCCATCCAACGTTCATTATTTGAAATAGTCTACTCATCCAACGTTCATTATTTGAAATAGTCTAACCCATCAAACGTTCATTATTTGAAATAGTCTACCCATCCAACGTTCATTATTTGAAATAGTCTACCCATCCAACGTTCATTATTTGAAATAGTCTACCCATCCAACGTTCATTATTTGAAATAGTCTAACCCATCCAACGTTCATTATTTGAAATAGTATACTCATCCAACGTTCATTATTTGAAATAGTCTACCCATCCAACGTTCATTATTTGAAATAGTCTACCCATCCAACGTTCATTATTTTAAATAGTCAACCCATCCAACGTTCATTATTTGAAATAGTCTACCCATCAAACGTTTATTATTTGTTTGAACACACCTCTATCAGAAAGTAAGCCTTTATTAAATTAATATGCCGTTGATCTTTAAAGCTATATTGTCCGCCTAACAAAAATATACCATTTTAAGGTCACATAATATTATATTTACCTGAAAACTGTAAATTTAATAATAATAATGTTTATATGTGACATCTCTACGCTATAGTTAGTATAGATAGTCATACGTATAAAACTTCCAGCTGTATACAAATATCGAAACGCCGACTGGAATGTAAAAGACAATAACTAACCATGTAGTAAACAATACTCCATGAACTAACAGACTTGGGGCAAGTTTAGTCTTAACATATCAAGTGTATCCTGTACCTCTTAGAAGTCGACAATATGAAAACAAGAAGTCTATTCAAACATGGAGGAATTCAAAGGTAACATCAAACTTTGCCAAAATAAATACATGTTATGTAAATTAATAGCAACCACAACATGTTCTACAACAACCACGCATAGAACATTATCATATATGATTAAATCGGTTTCGACGAATCTTTAGACGACTTAAATCAAATTAAATCAAAAAGAGAAACTTAATAATAGAATGTTAATTAACAGAATTGGAAATATATGTCGTGTGGGAGAGGTTGAACGATCGAGAGGCGATTAGTATTTATACTAAAACGGCATACAATGGGTGTTTTAATATCGTATTTTGTTCAATGTTTATATTAGGAAGTACATTTGAAGGAGGTTGGTTCAACTCTTTTTAATAATAACATCTTGTATCATGTCATCAACCTACAACACAGTTTCATTTTTTTTCTAATTAAAAATATCTCATTAAGGTACTCTATGCCTCAGTTTAAAGACCCCACACTGGTAGGCCTAACTCTTTTAATTACTAAATATGATTTATTACTCAAATTTAAACTCGATCTCTCAAATTAAATAACGGGAATTTAATATTATGTACGTGACTCAATATTTTGTTTTGGAATTTCACATTTGAAATATTATAATAATGTGATGGCGCTTTTCTATCGTTTATTTTAAACACATACACTAGTAATAAAACATATCCTCCTTGACAAAGGTAATGCTATTTGCATATTATATTCCAAACGTAATCAACGGCTATACGAATTGTCCAGTTTTATGTCTTCGTTACATTTGCAATAGTAGGCCTAAATAAATGTAGCATTTTAAAATAAAGTTACCAATTCCCTAAAATAAATTGTAAGCTTTATTATACTGTTTAAGTACGGAATGTAAACGTAGCTTAACATTGCTTAATAATCCAGGGTCCTGAAATCAAATCCAGGGTCATGAAATCAAATCCAGGGTCCTGAAATCAAATCCAGGTATGTATTCACAGTATCATGAATGACAATTTATAGTTTCTAAAAAATGTTTCCAAAATAAAGCAACAAGTTTTAAATGTTGATCTATTTCAACCTAAAGCATTTCAAATGGCCCATACTTTATCCGTTAATACTATGTTCTGTATTCCACAGAAAGAGACTGGACTAGAACCTAACCCATTTCAAATGGCCCATACTTTATCCGTTAATACGATGTTCTGTATTTCACAGAAAGAGACTGGACTAGAAACATTTCAAATGGCCCATACTTTATCCGTTAATACGATGTTCTGTATTCCACAGAAAGAGACTGGACTAGAAACATTTTGATTGAATTGCCTGAAATACGTTGAATTACTAACCAGTATTTAGTTTTGAGTTTTATAAGTATATTTTCATCATCTTTTTTAGTTATCTTGCATATTGTAATTGTATGTTTGTATGTATTAATTGTATGTTTATCGACGGCCCATAATGGCCAGATCCTTACAAAAACAGGTTAGGCCACCTTCAGTAAAGATGGTAAAATAATTAAATAAATAATGTATTAATTCAAACGGAATGGAAACAAATGAAAGACGTATTGTATTTAGTACTCTAATGTCTGTAACAATGACTTTCATCAATAAGAATATGCCTATAAACAGATGCGTATCTTAATATCATTTCTTATAGTTATCATGGCTTACTTCATCATTGTTCGTATGAAATAATACATCGTATTAATTAAATAGAACCGCGACTTATTGTAATGCAAATAAACAAGACCATGATTATTATATATTTTGTTATTGTGATGATTCAGATAAGATAATGTTGGCGATAACCAGCTAACCTATAACCAAACCCTATCATTATCCATCGATTCGTTCCAGATCATTAAAACTCGCTATTGATTCAGCACGTACCTATAGATATCTAACCGAATTGTAATAACGATGTAAATTGCCCCAATAAATATAATATACGGTAGCGTAGCAATTATATGGTGATAGCGTGATATTGCATGCCTCGGGCTTCCGTACATCTCTTTATGTTTCCTTACTTGATAGATGATTGGCAACTAGTAACAATATTTGTTTGATTTGTTTCAAGATTCAACACGTGTAATGTTACATTTCATGGGTACTGACAAATATAACAGATCCGCCCCGGCTTCACTGTCCTATTTTGTTGGTCTCAAACAATCTTTATCTACATATCTATTGTTATTGAACTATTATAGTACTATACATTGAAATACACTAAGTAGGTCAATGGTATCTCATTTACAAACAATGTATGTAATAATATTTGTAATATGCAACTACACTACACGGACCACAGAGTGGGTCCATTTCTAAAATGAGTATAACATTGTAGATTAACGCCCAAATTCGGACGTTTAGTCTGAGTCCTTTAGTTGCTTGTTGTTCAATGAATAAAGTTACAGTAAAATTAAGTAGAAATATATCGATTGAATTTAAACTATAAACACTGGTTATACTTTATCTGTAATATTCAGTAGTCTGCAATATAATATAACTAAGTGTATAGTATTGAAAGTCAATTATTGTATGTATAGTATACGGCATCAAATATTTTCTGCAGGGTCTGAAATTATGCTAATCCATATCTCAAGCTTGCTTATTGATTGCATATCTTCTGAATTCGATCGTCTAACCCCGAGTCAATACTAGCTTTTTAGTCAATACTGTTTTTCTATGTATCCTAAGTATTATATATTCTCTCTGATAATGTGTGTATAACAGTGATGATGAAAATAAATTCTATTTGGGAATTTGGAAAATTTTCAGTTTTAGCCTTGTCAAGTTGTAAAAAAAAAATAGCATAAATTAAGTCAGCTATTAACTTGACGCTTGTAAACATGTTAAGAATGATAAATTATCATAAAAAAAAAAACAGAGAAAGATTCATTTCAATATTATCTAGTAATTTAATTTATTTATTGACAAAGGTTATATGTGTAATAACCTACACATAAACTTTATTCATGACGAGCAAATTTGAAAATTCTATATCTCTAGTTGTACCGCATATTAATTGATCGGTTAATTAAAATGATCGCGTTATATAGGCTACCCGGTCTCAAGATTATCTGTGTAAATAATACATTCAATCGTTGAATAGGAGGAAATTAAATGTAGACTTGATACTACTTTAGATTTTAGTTAAACTAGCCTATTTAATTTCCCGTTGCATTTGTTTCGCTTGACGAATTGTTATGAGAAACAAGAGTTCTAAGACTAAGCCTTTACGAAATTATAACACATTGTGACTTAATTATCTTTTAAAACAGCAGTTGGATAAAAATCTACATCTGGTAAAATGAACTTGAACTCGAATGTCGCAGCATCGCCAATTGGCATAAGACCAATTTCATTCTAATAATATTGCATGAATGGTTTTAAAATAAACACTCATTAATCGAAAGCCTTCCATTTGAAATCATATTGACAATTTCAACAGTCTGAAATAACTATCATCATTATAATGATATTGTAAATGCATTGCGTACTTACTTTTAGAAACAAAAGGAAATATGGATCTATATTACACAATAGTCTACTAATCATTTTGTCTCTTTTAAAAACGGGAAATATCTATTAAAGAAAATTTACCAGAACTACAATAAATTATACATTAAAAGTTAATGTTTTAAAAATAATTAAGAATTGCACTCACATGGACTACCATTCTCGACTTTTCTTTGTACACTAAAAACACTGTTCCTAGTATAGGCCTATCATGAATAATAATTTGGTAAAACGTCATCTCGTTTGTATCACATGCGGTACGGTGCGTAAGTGGAATAAAAGATCACATGATACGCAGTATGCGGTGAGTATCAGAGTGATGTTATTTAATTTATCTTTATTATATTCAACATCAGTTGTTAATGAGAATCCGTGATCCTTGCCAATTTACAACTATACTTAACACTTTATTATCACTGTAGCTAACCTTGCCGATTCAAACCTAAAATTCAGTCACATTAGAAAACATATTTCACGTTTACTATTCCCCTATAGGCAATGTATGGTGACGATTAGCATTATAGAACTCATAAATAATATTAAAATGCTTTTCCAATTTATATCACATTCTATTCATGCGAATTCCGAGCTATTTGTACACTTTTATAATTAAACATTGAGTCCAAACTCGTTTTTAATGGAACTGGCAGAATCTTATTTGAAATGGAATAGATGCAACACATATAGTCCTATACCTGGCGGAGAGCTCCGCCCGAATCATTGATTCAGGTAGAAACATCGTCTGTAACAAGGAAAACATTATAGGGACTAAATGCACAGATTAAATTGCGGGAGTTTAATAACAATATGCTTATGTTATATCTTGTATTCTCTCTCTCTCCAGATGTGACGATTGCAATCATTAAAACAAATAAATATAATACACTTTTTCAAATTGTCCTGTACATAATAAATGTGATTATTGTTGAAATTTTGGTTGTGTACGATTCCAGGTAAGAACAACAAGTTGATCTAGGTCTGAGGATAAGTAAAGTTTAATTGAATAATCATCGACTATAGTCTATTGACTTCACTTAATGTGATAAAGGTGATTATACTATAAACACGGAACATTTCAAAATAAATTAAATCTTTCCTATAATATATTAATCGAAACGGAAAAAGAAAGCAATTTTAGACTATAGTGTGTACGTTACAGAGATTGTTGGCTGAAATTATTAAGTGAAATAGTAAAATGATCCACAAGAGCTCTTAGAGTCCACGAACCCAAAGCTTATACTTAATTAGTTTGATAGTGCAGCGCTAATTCAGCAACACCACTCCAAAGTATTTCAATAAGTTAAAATCTTGCCAGTAAGTGTTTAATGTGTTGTGAATATACAAGTGGAACCTGTTTCAATCAACGCTAATAAGTCATTACACTGGAAAAATATAAAAGAGGTTATAGAGATGCAAATTTTGTGAAAAAACTATTGTTTGAAGTAGACAATAAATTAGAATAGCCTCACACAACATAACAAAACAGAAATGATGTTGATATATGTTTTTTCTCACCAGTTGTCTGTGACTGATCGGCTGGAGACGACCGAACTCATGTGGGTGGACGTTTACTACAGTGGTCGCAGGTTGTTGGCAAACGGTATGTTAGAGAAAAACACAATTATGTTCGCAAGTTGAATATCCTACAATTGTCTGCTCATTAAACCAACCAGGTTATGGATTGTTATACTTGATTGCCCATAACACATATTCCCCTACAAGAAATTGTTATGACATTTTAAAAAGAAGCACTATGCCGATATCAATTGTATTACACATTTTACAACATGAATTGGAGAGTATGAATATTCACGGGAGAAATGAGCTTTTTCTAGATAAAGCAAGCCAGATAAACAAGCAAAACATGTTAATTGACCAATGTAAGTGACCAACCGCTAGACCAACAAACTAACCCAGTTGACAATGTACTTAAAATGTTACTTAAAATAGGCAAGGGGTTGAGTCATGTTAATTGACCAATGTAAGTGACCAACCGCTAGACCAACAAACTAACCCAGTTGACAATGTACTTAAAATGTTACTTAAAATAGGCAAGGGGTTGAGTCATGTTAATTGACCAATATAAGTGACCAACCGCTAGACCAACAAACTAACCCAGTTGACAATGTACTTAAAATGTTACTTAAAATAGGCAAGGGGTTGAGTCATGTTAATTGACCAATGTAAGTGACCAACCGCTAGACCAACAAACTAACCCAGTTGACAATGTACTTAAAATGTTACTTAAAATAGGCAAGGGGTTGAGTCATGTTAATTGACCAATGTAAGTGACCAACCGCTAGACTAACAAACTAACCCAGTTGACAATGTACCTAAAATGTTACTTAAAATAGGCAAGGGGTTGAGTCATGTTAATTGACCAATGTAAGTGACCAACCGCTAGACCAACAAACTAACCCAGTTGACAATGTACCTAAAATGTTACTTAAAATAGGCAAGGGGTTGAGTCATGTCAATCCTACAAGTTAGAGTTGAGCTGCAGTAGCTTGGGGGGTTTACTGCTTCCCTCCCAATCCAAAGTTCCTGGATCAAATCGTGTCTCAGCCAAGGGGTTTTTCTCGTGATTAGAAAGCTTCTGGTAGCAAAGGTGTTGGCTCTCTTATGGAATATGTGGGCCACCGGGAGTCAGTCCTTATTTCCCGCAGTTAGTTTAGTATACTAGACTAATATAAGTTAGGCCTATAATTAAATGAGGTGTGACTGGTTAATACCAACATGTTAATAGTTAAACATGTATTCCATATTAAACATACACACAAGTTGTTTGCGAGTGCAGTATCGTTTTATAATATAATGTTATCGTATAACCATTGTCTGCCATCACGATCTCCTTACATTTGGGTCCAGCTGCAATTTCAAACATTTTATTTAAAAAAAAAAATCGATGAAAATAAAAAAATATTTTTCTGTCTATTAAAGCTGTTATTGACTTAAGATGATAGTTTAGTTCATTATTTACCTAGTATAATTTTCATCTATAATGCATACATTCATTTGATGAACGCAGACTACAATATGACAAACATTCATATTGCGCCTTTTTGTGCTCATTCGCGACAAGTCGCCCTTGGACTTGAACATAAAGACAGGCATATATTGATTAATCTTTTTTTTCAAAGGAAAGAACACAATTGACTAAAATGCACAAATAGCTTTTGAAATTGAGTAATTCCCAACAGTATGATCAATCTATTGTATACCTTTCATTTCAATTAAATAATATATACAGAGGTAATTAGTAGGAAAATGTACTAGACGTTATATAGACGGTTCAAAGGTTCAAAACACGTTTTTATTATGCGTATTTTTTTTAGAATTGTGATCGGATGTCCACGTGTTATGAGATGTACTAAGCCTGTAGAGGATTATATATCACATCGAATTATCATTAAGACACAACTCAGTGAATGTGCGGTAATGTGTAATGAATCTTGGATTACTAACTGTTTTTCAAATGGACTATTAAACAAGGCTGTATACAAAAAAGGCTCAAATCACATAGTATATCTCGACAACATACACATGCTTGTATTTTGCATTTACAATCAATTAGAACCAAATAAACTATTTTAATTTCGTTTAGACAAACTCAGTTTGTAACATTGTGGAAAGATTCTACAGAGCAAAACCCAAATCACCTGGTGAGAGGATATATACTGATATAATAAGACGGTGATTATTCTACCAATGTTGTTTAGCAAGGCCGACGTTATTGCATTCACTAGTACTATCTTAATCAAACTGATAGATTTATTGACAGTTTAATTCCTAATAATCAATCTCTACTATCTTTGTATTACTGTCATTCTCATTGAATATCATTTTATATATTTTTATAGCATTGCTTGTTACTTTCAAATGTCTTTGGTCTTCTCCCCTCATTATCTTTTTTACACTACAGTTGTAGGCCTATTAACTTCTGTTTGTTTTCTACTTGTATTTGGGTTAGGGTTAGGGTTAGTGTATAACCTAACCCTAACCCTAACTTCTGTTTGTTTTCTACTTGTATTTGGGTTAGGGTTAGGGTTAGTGTATAACCTAACCCTAACCCTAACTTCTGTTTGTTTCCTACTTGTATTTGGGTTAGGGTTAGGGTTAGGATATAACCTAACCCTAACCCTAACTTCTGTTTGTTTTCTACTTGTATTTGCCTAAAATAGTGATGTTATAATATCATTACAATATTAACAACAAATTACATCAAATGTGTATTTAGAGATAAGATATACGTGCAAAATTCACAATGATGATGAAAAATGTATGTATACGCTCCGATATAGCATTGTAAAACAGTTACCATTGTAATGTGACTGAAATGCTAACAAATAAAATACAAAGTCGATAAAAGATAAAATCGATAAAAGAATACATAACAATAACATCATAAAATTATAATGATGATAATTTAAAGACAAAAATCAATGCGTAAAATAAATTCACAAGTTCATGTATACAAAGGACTGAAAGTGGTTTCCTAAAGCGGAGTCATGTTTTTCCTTAAACAAACAAACTTGTTTTTTAAACAAAAATCTAAAGTGTTCTTACCAGAATGTTGGAAACTCCCACTAGAGCTAAATTACCATTCCAATAAACAAAATATCCACGGCCAAATTAAAAGTCTATTATGAAGGTTCCGTGATCGTGTTAACGCGCGCGGCGTCGAGTCAACAATCCTGAAATGATTATATTCGTTTAGTTTTAATTCTTCGTACACAGATATTGATGCTTAAATTATTATATGATGCGTGTGTAATTTCGTTGCTGAAGATCTGTCTGTCGGTAGCATCCTGACTGACTCTTGACACATTGCATTGCAACAGAAGCACTCATGTAAAAAAGTCAGCTAGAACTGGACACTGAAACGTCCTCTATTGATGTAGGAAAATTATTCTACAAATTATAATGTATAATCTAAATCTATATTGATTTGCACAAGAGGGCGTTTATGTACAAGTCATCGATTATCTACACTTATTGAACGACATAGCGGACAATATTACTTAGTTCTTTCATAGTAAAATATCATTAATAATGAAATTTGATATGATTTTTTCCTGTATGAACTGAATGAATGCATTTTGTATTGTAAGAAATACGAACGAATATAAGTAAGATTAACTGTAATGCGCTAACTTGAGATAAATTAGAGAGGCTAATTAATTTGTAATGATACGATGTCCTTTTATATTTTATTTTCTTTTGTTATGTTTAATTACTATTGCCCTGTGAGTCAGATGTAATAAAAGTATGTTTACAGTATACAAATCAGCGAACGGAATTATTGATCCACTTATATCTAGGATAGAACACATTTTTAGACGTTTTAACATAAATTCTCATGGCACGGGATGCTATCAACCTCCCCAACATCCACACTTGCCTGGTCCAATGTACCGGATAAACTCTCTTTTAAAAAATAAATGTATGTTCGTGCATGTGAACAAGGGCCCAACGGCGAAACGTCCCATCCGAAGGACTCCGAGGCGATGGGAGTAAAGCATCTTGGGCACATTGGAATTTCCACATTGGAATTGCAGTATTCCATAAGTTATTTCTAGTCCTTTTTCTTAAAGATCGGCGTGATAGTTGCCTCATTACTTTTAATAGAACGTCATAATCATCATCATCAGTAACAACCCCACTTCCCACTTTCGCAATCAGCATCAATCATCACAATCACACCGTAACATAATACTTCTATTTCTATTGCCTCCAATCTTGTAAAAAATATATGTTTACAAAATGTCGTCAACCTAATTATTTTAATTAAACGGTAATAATATTGACATAAAATCGAAAGTGACTCCAACATCCGAAATAGGATGTTTAATCAGAAGAAGGAATTTGTCTTCTACCTTTCGATGTTGAATATAAAGTGTTTAAAAATGAGGGTATAGACCTATGCTAAAAACACACACACAATGACACTTTAAAAGTCAATCAGTCAAGCTAGCATAGATTTCAATTTATATTTAGAAAGGCATTTCAATAAACCATACGGCTGGATGGATCACTCTCATTAAATATTGTTGGAAGTAAACTAAATTGTATAGGTATTAATAATGGAATGGAAGAGAAGGGAAATAGATCAGGCAAACCATTTTCATCTCTCTGAGAAGGCCACTCAAAGTTTATTATAACTCCATATCTCACTTTTTAAAAGGGTTTACCACAATAATTTAACAATCGATATTATACGTCACTAAATGGTCCTCATATTTCCGTCATTATTCATTTTCAGAATATCATTTTATTAAAAAGATAATGAATCTGTTTGACCTTTAAAATCTAATATTTGAATTATTATACATGTCGAATCTACATTGTACATTCAGCAGTACATTCTCTTATTGGACTAAAGTAAAACAAGATAAAGACGTAATTACAAATTGATATTTTTTTTGTAATGGCTGTAATCATATGACGTCATACAGAAGCGTCATTCGGTGAAATAGAATCATACCTTAATTATGATCAATAAAGTTATAATTAGTATTGGTTGGTTGGGCTGAGTTATCGATTTACATATGATATACTTTATACAATAAAGAAAGTATACACTTCAAATGAATGAAGTAGACGAAATAATAATAATGGTGGTTTATATATCGCTTAATACAATGTTTCTATGCGCGCTTTACACAGCCTAAAAATGATCCATAAAATATCCTAAGATAACCAAAAAAAGAAGAAATGTTACACCCTTCCGTTCTGCAGCACTTTGAAGCTACCATGAGAGCTCACCGGAACAGTATTCACATGAGCTTGAGTCAATTTACAATGGGTTCTGGGCTTTTGGCCACCCAATACCATAACGTTTTATTATAATTAAGTATATCTAATGTCAGTTATCCTGACTTTACACGCTCAAGTAATTGTGTGATTTTATATATTTTATTCGAACTTTATCTTCTTGTTTGTTTTACTTTTGTTTGCGGCAGCACCATAGTCCGTTGTGACGACACTTTTGTGAGTGGGCTGCCCCAGGTTTGTTCGTCATTATCAGGTCTGTGTCTTCGTGTGAATATGTTGTCACAAAAGGCATCTGTCTATCCTATCCTACCAAAAGGCATCTGTCTATCCTATCCTACCAAAAGGCATCTGTCTATCCTATCCTACAAAAAGGCATCTGTCTATCCTATCAAAAGGCATCTGTCTATCCTATCCTATCAAAAGGCATCTGTCTATCCTATCCTACCAAAAGGCATCTGTCTATCCTATCCTACAAAAAGGCATCTGTCTATCCTATCCTATCAAAAGGCATCTGTCTATCCTATCCTATCAAAAGGCATCTGTCTATCCTATCCTATCAAAAGGCATCTGTCTATCCTATCCTATCAAAAGGCATCTGTCTATCCTATCCTACAAAAAGGCATCTGTCTATCCTATCCTATCAAAAGGCATCTGCCTATCCTATCCTACAAAAAGGCATCTGTCTATCCTATCCTACAAAAAGGCATCTGTCTATCCTATCCTACAAAAAGGCATCTGTCTATCCTATCCTATCAAAAGGCATCTGTCTATCCTATCCTTTCAAAAGGCATCTGTCTATCCTATCCTACCAAAAGGCATCTGTCTATCCTATCCTATCAAAAAGCATCTGTCTATCCTATCCTATCAAAAGGCATCTGTCTATCCTATCCTACCAAAATATTACTTTTAAGACTACTGAAACACAACTGCATTGAAAAGGAAAGGTTGTTTTTAAGTGTACAAATGCGGGTTGTGTTCGAGTATCATTTTATGCTGGCGCATGGTATCTACACAAAAACAACTATAATTTGCTGTATATGTATCATTCATTTTTCTGATAAACAGTATTAGTAGATAATAATACATAACTTGTGATGTTTACCGTTCAATCATTACACATTAATATTCAGTTTTACAAATTACCAATTACCGCATAAATGCTTGGTTTAAAGAAGATCTCAATTAAGCTGTCCGGCTAAGAGTTTAAGCTAGAAATAATTGTTTGGATTTGTAGGCAAAGAAGTATATTTAACCGATCTACCCATCAATATTGATGTTTATACAATTTATTTCACAAAACAACAGGTTACATGAATAGAGACAGAATGTACTTTTATTTTTAATCACAAATTAAGTGGGGCCTAGATCATTCAGATATCATCGGTCGTAGCTCACCTCACTTTTGGATTGTGTCACATCTCTCTTGAATAGGCCTACGTATTTAAAGCTTCGGATGCGACTGAATCAATCCTTTATGCCTCTCTAGTGTCTCTAGTCTAACCACATGCATTGTACAGTATTACCAGAATATAATCAGGCCTCTTATATCATTGGCGATTGTCTATTGAGATGCACTCTTAAGGTAAAGATGAACTGCGCATACATATATTATTTTGACAAATTTCAAGTGTCTTAAAAGCTCATCGAGAACTGATAAACATGACTAGGACATACATTTCCATACGCGGCGAGTGCAGGAGTATTGTTAGCTGTATTCAAATACAATGTAGAATTTATAATATAAAGAAGTAGATCTACAGTAGTACAACTGTACAAACCGAAAGTCGACCTGTTCAATGAACGAATGTTGGTATAGGTCCTAACTAAGGTTCGAACTAATTCGAACCATTTGATATAGGTCCTAACTAAGGTTCGAACTAATTCGAACCATTTGATATAGGTCCTAACTAAGGTTCGAACTAATTCGAACCATTTAGTTTAGGTCCTAACTAAGGTTCGAACTAATTCGAACCATTTAGTTTAGGTCCTAACTAAGGTTCGAACTAATTCGAACCATTTCAACGTTTTGGTATAGGTCCTAACTAAGGTTAGAACTAATTCGAACCATTTCAACGTTTAGTATCGTTTTTCTAAACGTCACATGTTTAATATTTAGTCTGCAATTAATCTAGTTATTTAGGTCTAATTGTCTTTATCCATTTAACATAGGTAATTATCAAAATTACAAGATGGGAAAAGAATACAAATAATGACGGCATAACAAGATTTAAACTGCGTATTTAAACAACTAAAAACTGCGATCAATTTGTGTCGATCGTAATATTAATGGATCAATACAAGTCGTGGTTCACACTGACACAAAAAACAAATCACATTCTCAAATTTACTATCAATTCAGACACGAATCTGCTCCGATGTGAATGTGAAAGCGAAATCAAACTATAGCGATGTTTGCAACGATGATTTTCACCAACAGATGTTCGTAGCGGTAATTGTCTATTACCTCTTAAGAATTGCAAATAATAACAATGCAAATAATAACAATACAGCAATTGGCTTTGATTAGCAAACAGAAATGAAGAAAGACAAATCTTATTTTAATAATATTTATAAAAGTAGTGAACAATGTTGCGCGGATCGGAAAAGCTCATTATCAAGGTCCTGCAATCAGTCTGTTTGAAAGCCATGCAATGTCCAGCATAAGGGAGGGGGAGGGGATTTAAATTTTAAACAATGCTAAAACCGTAAGCGACAATGTTACTGATACACGTAGTCTTAACAAACTTACCTTACATTACTCGTACCAGGATTTAGTGAGAATACATTTCAATCCAACAGTTGGTTTATTGAATGTTGTTGAAATAAAAGTAATGAATTGCTCTGCTGCACTGTTTAATATTCCACAGCAGCTTTGTTTGCGGCGGTCAATGATTGACAGTAGGCGAGTATTAAATAGCACCATGTTAATGAATGACTCGGATGTTTGGTTAAAACTAACTCAAGGCACAGTCAGTCAGGAATTAATTATTTTGTATATCCACACTTTATCCTTTCTCATTAGGCGACATAATTATTTTGAATACTCAATATCTGAAATATAGTTATACCTACCATGATAACTACTATGTATTCGTTAGTTTAATCAACCAGTCCAGCTTTCTGTATCAAATTCGTCGTGGAACCATACGTTATGGTAGGCCCCTACAAGTTGATTTCAATATTCATTATTTTTATTGTACATTATTCGCCCTATTATATCATGGGCAAATTTCGCGATACATTGTCACATGTGTATCACATTTAAAGCCTGTAACTATAATAGAGAGAGAAGAGAATTATGTGAGACGGCATCTTAGGGTAGGTTTTCCATTAATACCACAACTAGGTAAGGTTGTTCAAACGAATAACTTTAATAAACAAATTCTTATGGAAAGTATATTTCAGAGATTGAATTTAACAAATAATAATATGTATGTCATCCAATTATATCAGCAGATGTAAATATAAGTACAGTATGTACGCGCAACTCAAATAATTTGACCAATCACAGTGACATGGTCGTGGTTTACCATATTACTTGCATTGCGTTCTAGTGGAGATATAGACATACTTTGTCAATGACAGTGACATGGTCGTGGTTTACCATATTACTTGCATTGCGTTCTAGTGGAGATATAGACATACTTTGTCAATGACAGTCATGCGACACCAAACGACTTTCTTTTAATTTTCTTTTACAACTGACACGGACACAAAAAAATCAGAATATTAAGTAAAAATAAACAAAAATTAAGCATTTTTACACACTTTTTAATGATTACAGAAATTTAAAAACAAACAAGAGAAGTATTAGACGAGTTTTAACACTTTTATTTGACAAAAACTATTGCCACAAAAATTTAAATTTATACTCCAGTGTTCATAATAAGATCAAATATAATTTTAAGTAAAAAAGAAACAAAAATTAAGCTAATGGGTATTTGTATGATCACACATTTATACACACTTTTTAAAGATTACAGAAATTTACAAACCAGCAAGAAACGCCTTCATCATATTTCAAAAACTTACGGCTATTTCAGTAAATAAGATAATTAATTTTATCCCTATTCTATTTTTTTATTGTATATATTAGTACTTATTAGCAAAACATATTATTGCTACTATAAACCGCTGGTGAGTAAGCTGCAAATATACAGCTGCAATGGTGCATTGAAGTGCAATTAATTAGTTCAATTTCTTTTAATTCTTTCTCTAGTCATCAGTCTTGTTTTTAGAACAATTTTTCTTTATATTTGTTTAATTCCACACATGATTCTTGCAGTGAACAACAGCCTGTGAAAAAAAAAGGAAACGTTTATAGTTTAAGTCGTCATCCACTACATTACTAAAGCTCTGTCTACACTATCAAACTTTACGTGACAAACAAATTTGATTTGCTCATATGGACATAATGAAGTCATATCACTGCTATATTTGGGTATATCACAGCTTTTTTGTCAAACTAGTTTGATAATGTAGAAAGAGCTTAAGTTTGTAAGCACAAGAACTGAAGTGGCAAAGTAAATCTGAGCACTGTTTTAAAACATCTACAGTATGTGTTTGTTGACAATAACAGGAACAAAAATAAAACATTTTAAATACAAGTTAAAAAGTGACAGTAATCTGAAATACATTTTTCCTCAAATTTGGGATAGATTTGCAATTGGGGACCATTCTACACAATGTAAGATGGTTGTTAACCTTTTTTGCTGGATTCAACTCCAAAATATAAAATGAACAATGCATACAGAGTCTTTATTTCTCATTTAAAACATTACCGGATAAAAACAATAATATTTATGGATAAACATACATTGCATTTCTGTGCATTCTTCATGCTGGCACACCAGTATGATGGTCCAAATGTACATTCCTTCTGACCAAGCATTTCACCAGTCTGACAAAGCTCCATTTTCTACAAAGAAAAATTCAGGACCATATTCTACCTCAAGCATGTTCAGACCAATAAAGATTTAAATGTAGTAATATAATAATTTGATACCTTACCTGACAGACTTTGGTTGGAGACGTTAACTGTGCAATAAGCGCTGGAATAGCTGGACCATATTCTACCACAATGCTTTGACACTGTATAAAAACAAATTTGGTTTTTCTTAAATTAATTATGTTCCTTCACATTTCATTCTGTGCAAAATACCAGTTCTTTTTCCAGAGCAAATTACATTTAAACATTAGTATACTAAAATTAATTCCTTTTAAATATTTTAAGAATACTATAACAAATAATATACCTACCTTGCTTCTGTAATCTCCTTCAAACACATCGCACACTGAATGCAATATCTTCACTATTTCAGCAACGGTTGAGTTTTCCACTAAGTATTTATCACCGTACATCACCACCATTTTGCATAAATCGCAGGTCTCGTCACTGGTTACTGTGGAGGCCAAAGAACAGCAGTATAATTTATAATGTTTGTAATGAATGCATCATCAAATTGATTGCATAAAGTTCTGTCTACACTATCACACTAGTTTGACAAAAGAAGTGTGATGTGTCCAAATATGGCAGTGGTATGCTTAAATATGGTAGTGATATGACATCATCATGTCCATATATGGGCACATATCATTCTTTTGTCACATAATGTTTGATAGTGAAGACAGAGCTTAACAAAGCAGATGAATGATCAGCTGTCCTGAGTTATAACCAGCAAAAGCTCAATGTAAAATTCAACCCTTTAAATTTTGGATTACTGAGCTGAAAGTTCATAAGCATTTTTTTCCTATGGTACAATTGTACACATCATACCTTTAAGTTGTTGAACAGCAACACTATCAGTACACAGTGTAAGTTCTTTGCATACATTTACTGGATCAATGTCATTCAAAATGAGTTGGATGATAGTATCCGAATATTTATTAACAAAGGTAATGCAGTCAGCAGTGATGGTTGTTGGTAAGATGTTACAAACTTCAACCAAAACTTTCTTAATTTCAGCCTGTTTACGTTAAAATGAAATAATAAGTTGGAAATTTGCACACAAAATATTTAAAATTTTAAGAAACAATCTTTGTGGTACTTTGCAGAAATGTTAACTGCCGTCTACTTTGTATTTTTATGCATGTTTTTTAGAAAATCATGAAAAAAAAAGAATACATATACTATATATTTTTGTTATGTGCAAAAGCCACATTATGAGCAGTTTAATCCACCAGTGTAACCGGATTTTTTTTTCAGAATGCATACATTTTATTGAATAATGTGTTCTATTGTTAAAAGATGCTACTTCCATTTTTAATAGTGTATATTTTTTTAATTGTAAATCTCACAGTTCAAGAATGGTTGATAGATATGAAATAATAAAGACATGTCCAAGTCTATTGAAAAGGTACAAAAGAGAGCATTGCGTATCATGCTAGGTAACAACTATTTGTGCTATGATCATGCATTGTCTGTTACTGGTTTACCTACTCTTGTAGAGAGAAGAAATAAACTTGTGTTGTCTTTCGGGGAAGGCTTATTAAAATCCGAGCTGTTTAGAGAAATACTTCCCCCTCTTCATAAGCCAGCTCGGTCTCTCAGAGTCAACCGCTTTCTAGAAGTACCTCATTGTAAAACCAGCAGACTTAGGTCGTCTCCAGTTCCCACCATGGTGGATATAATTAATAGGCACCACTAGCTCTTTTTTAGATATGTAATAAGTGAATGTTTTAAGGTTTTTTATTCATGTATGTTTTTAATTGTATGGTACGATATCTAATTTTATCAAGATGTTTCTATTTTTATAGCAATTTTAACTAATTTTTAGTCATTTGTAATACATTTCATTTCAGTCCTTGACTGCCGTTTTGTAATATATTTTTATATACCGAATAAATAAAATAAATACAAGTAGTTCAAAGCTACAAGACAGCATTCTGTTTCTTATACATTAACGATTTGAGTGTTTTATCAATAATGACTATATTTGAAAATTGGATGGGGTTGTTTGGCTGTTGAATTGGCTATCTAAAAAATAACCTATAAAGTGGCTGAAATTCAGAACAAGTGCTAATGACATTGTTTACCTCGGTAGAATTTTCTGCAAGATATTTATCCACTGTTGTCATGACAAATTCACAAAGTATGCAAACGCCAGAAGCAGTAACTTTTGGTTCTGAGGAAAAAGGGAGAAATAATTCAGATTTATTTCTTTATAATAACTGACCTCTTCTGTTCAAGATGGTTCTTTCAGAGGAAGCCTGGGATCATGATCATCACACCAGATCCCTTTCTCTTTTTGAATAGAGTACGAAGTACTTTATTGTACAATCACTATTGACACAGGACCCATTGCTTTAAATTTGAATGGATTCCAAAAGTAAAAGGCATGATTGTGATTCACTGTGATCGAAGGTAATGATCAAGATTGTAAAAACAAATTACAATTGAGTAATAATATCTGCCCATTTACTTGGATGATAATAATAATAATAAAGTTCAATTTAACACTTTGACTGCCAAACACGAAGATCTTCGTTTTTGGAAACACAACGCTTGACTGCCAAACACGAAGACCTTCGTTTTTCGCGTTTTTTTACGAAATCCGGTAGATAGGTTAATTATTGGTATATACTATAAATATGGACACTATATTTATAAAATGTAATACATTTTTCGATAGTGATAACTTGTCGTGTAAGTAACTTTTTCGTTGTTTGTTGATCTCACCGGGCGATATTTTCATATTGTGATGTCTTCCACAAAACCGCGAATATCTCAACTTTCTTGTGCGAAACTACGAAAAACTCAAAAAGTGGGTTACTTTCATTTTACTATTACGATTTACATATTGCGATTTGAAAATCGTTCTTGGTACCATTGTAAAGCTAAAACCTTTATGATTATTTTAGTCTAAATTACATGTAAATCAGATCACATACATAGTTTCAATCAGCTTTAATAAAAACATCGAATTGGGCTATAAACGCTGGCGGTGGCAGTTTCTAACTGGAAAAACCTCTGGCAGTCAAAGTGTTAATATAGCGCAAAATGCAAGTGCTGAACATTCAACAGAAAGATATTTTTAAAAGAGCAAAATGTTAATGTTGAAAGAGCAAATTAAAAATGTGGAATTTGAGGAGTTGTTTGAATGTGGATAAGTTGGTTTCTACCCAATAAAGTTAGTAAAACTGTGCCTACTATGAAACTATATATAATATAAGCCAAAACGGACATTTTAAGCTTTCACACTAAGAATTGCATTTGGGGTGCAACTTACTAGCTCCACAAAGACCAATAGAAGTGCAGATGGTATCTGGTGATTGACTTTTCAGTAGCTCAATTATTTCTGGGCCATACTGCTTGACTAAACTGTCGCAGTCATCTTGTAGGGTGTTTGGTAGTAAAGAGCAAACTTTTTCCAAAGCATTTATGATTTCTTGCTGTAAACAAACATTCAAAAAACATAGAGGTAATTAAAGTAAAACTGATTACTTTTTGTTAGTGAAAAATGTGGAATTTAAAACCGAGAACATGACAAGATCGAGTCGAGTGGCCGAGTGGTTAAGGCAGAGGCGCCACAAACCAAAGTCCTAGTATCAGCACAAGTTCAAGTCTCTCTTCAACCATAGTTCTGGTGGTAGAATAAGTCTACTCGGGTAAGGACATGGAGGTCAAATGTACATATATGGCTTATGTGCACATCTCTTGTTATGAGTAGGAGTTTTACCACCGGTGTTTTGTTTCAAATTCAGCCTCTGTTGATGTTACAGCACCCAATCTCAGTATAGTTTCGTTTGAGTTGCAATAAGGCTTATCACAAGAACCAAGATCCTTATCTGTAAATTGTTGATTGATTGAAGATCAAGAAAACTTTACCTCGGTAGAATTCTCAGAAAGTATAGTGTCCAGCTCCTGCATGACAAATTCACATAGAACGCACTCAGCAGATGCATCAACATTCTTTACAACTAAACAACAAAGAAAGTATAAAATGAAACATTTATGTCTTCAGTATACAGCAGTATATGTTTTTGCATTAATATTTTAGAAAAGTAATTCAAATATTCAATAGTAAAGGTCTGTCTGCACTATCAAAATAGTTTGACAGAAAAATGTGATGTGCCCATATATGGACATGATAATGTCATATCACTACCATATTTAAGCATATTAACACCATATTTGGGAACATCACACTTATTTGTCAAACTATTTTTATAGTGTAGACAGAGCTTTAGAATTGTAATTGTTTGTGGACTGTGGAGTAGCTTTGCGTCAGAGTAGGGCAAACAAAAAATGTAATGTGACCATAGACATGATGATATCATTTCATTGCCACATATCACTACCATATTTGAGCATATCACTACCATATTTGGGCACATCAAACTTTTTTTTCAAACTAGTTTGTAGACAGAGCTTAAGAATGTTTACAACATAAAATAAATATCTCTTTTTGCAATGTAGAATACAACAGACAAATGTACAAATAATAATGATTTCTATAAAGAAATTATTTTATTAAAAGATAAAAGTAAAATAATGTCATTACCTTTTGAGGTACAGAGGCCTAGGGCTGTACACACTTGGTCAGGTGATAGCTCTCTTATGATTCCTAAGATTTGTGGTGTGTAAGTGTTGACAAAATCCTCGCAATCAGCTGCTATAGTTTTTGGTAGGTAGCTGCAAACTTTGTCAAGGGCATTTATAATTTCTTGCTAAATTAAAAGGAACAAACCTTATTACCAATCTTTATTTTTAATGTTTTGTTTCATCGTATCAAATAAAGAAATGTTTTTAACTCAATTCCGAATTCCTTGATGTTATTGGTCCTATGTACAAATGCTCTGGATCATACATGTATACACTGCATACAAGTTTGAACTGTTTTTAAATTTCATAAAAAATAAAATCTTACATCCGTGGAATTTTCCGAGATCATTGAGTCCAGTGTCTTAATTACATATTCACACAAAGTACATTGTTCAGATGCAGACAAAATCATTTCTATTAAATAAATAAATTATAATCATATATTACAAATGTGATAAGAAATCTAAAGTACATATTACATGACAAAATCAGTTATTGATTCACAGGGACCTATGAAATACTGCATAATGGTATAAGGAAAACCTGGCTATTTGGTTCCCATTTGGGGTGTAGTATAAACGGAACAGAAAGAGAAAAGGATTACGTGTAATTACAAAACCGCCTGGAAAGGCTACTTGAGAACCCACCAAATTTGGCCGGTTGGTGAGATGAAGTAGCCTTTTAAAGTGACCTCTGGGGTAAGTTGCCCTCTATATGTAATAAAGGTGAGAATACAGCAGACACTTAGCTGTGACTGACCTTCCTGTTCACAGCTCGGCTCGGTTTAGGGGATTGACCTTCGTCTGTGAAAACCCACATATACATATAGTAGGCGTGTAAAGTAAGAAGGGTGTTGTATAAACACAACCTTTTATCTTCATCCTTTTTTACTCTGTTGTTGAGGTTGCAAGCATCAGTATGGTTATTTTTCACCTATGTATTTTGTAAATTGATATTTACCTTTACTAGAACACAGGTGCAAATCGGAACATAATTTAGATGGTGGGACAGATTGAACTAAAAGTTCAATTAAAACAGCGCCATACTGCGTCACTAAAGCATTACATTCAGTCTTAAATTTTGAAGGCAGGATGTCGCATACTTTCTCAACAGCATTTACTATTTCAGTCTGAAAAGGAAGAGAACAAATTTACATAGATACTACTTGCATAGTTCCAAAGATGAAATCAGTGAACTTTTGTACATCGTACTGTTTGATTTTATTTAAATTCCAGGTTGATCATGAATGTAAATACAGTAAAAATTATAAAATCAGAATAAAATTTATAATGGTTTTATAATATTGTTTTTTGTATTTCTGCTACGAAAACAATTATACTGTGCCAATTTCCATCAGTACTAACCCAAACTCTTTCAAGACCCAGTTGAAGTCTTTCCATTTCAAACAAGTTTTTCATTCATTTAAATTATTGCCACTTCTCATCAATTTTAATTTAACATGCACAGTGCATTGAGAGCTAGGTTATATGCGCTATGAATGAACTATTATTAATATCATTACTATATATGAAAACTAGACATTCACAATAATGCATTGGGGATGGGGATTTTTGCAGATACATGTATTTTATAAACATTTACAAATGAACTAATACCTCAGTTGAGTTTTCTGTTAGTAAACCTTCAAGAGCTTGCGCAACTTCTTCACAAACTTGACAAATGGTGGAATCGGTTACTTTTGTGTCTACTGGTTTTCCTTGGCTCATCTTTACTGCAGGAACCTACAAAAATATAAAATTACTACATTAATTTAAATGATTTGAGCATTTGAACAATCAAGAGGAAACAAATTACAAGATAAAAAATAAAATAATTATATAATATAACTACAACTTACAACATTTGTCAGAGCAACCAGATTTTTGTTTTCAACTTGTTTAACTAGAAATAGAAAAAAAACACAGTTCATTTGAGGTGTTGAATACCTGTGCTAACATAGCATAGGCTAATTTCAAGTAAACCAATCCAAAGTTTCTAAACTTTTACAAATGCAGCCTGTTTTACAATTAACAATCATAACTTTTAAAAACTTACTTGGGGTTGCCAATTTCATGGTTACCATGGTAATCTACAAAACAAATAAATATTTTAGAAACAGAAATGCTATGAACAAACTATTTGTTGTATGGAAAAGGTGGCAGTATCCGATACTATATTAGAAATTATAGTAATAGGTAGGCAATTCCTGTATTCATTTTTCTGAACATAGCGTAATGAGCTGTTAGGAGCTCATTTTACTAAGCCTCGGCATTATGTGATAGGGTGGCCTGTTTCTTTCCATGCTGCCTTATCCTTCCTAGTATTTTCAACCAGGTACTCATTTACAGCTGAGTAGACTGGAAGTTGTCGGGGATTGAATCCAATTGTCTCAGTCAAGTGTCCTAAGCAGTCGGCTACATAACTCCTTAGTATATAATGAAACTTTTATACTTTAATAGAAAACATGTGAACAGAATGGAATATTAATATTATTCTTATATTTCCTATCAAATGTTTCTTTCACTTAAAGAGTACATACCACTTTGTTTTTTTGAGAAGAACAGAAACCAAATAACGAACAGAATGTGTCTGGTTCCTAAAAACAAAGAAATTTATCAAAGATATATAAATTCAGGGCTATGGCAAGGCTTGTATAATTATAAGAGTCTAGATGATTTTGTAATTAGTATTAATGTTCAACAGTTTAAAACTGTGCAGATTAGCAATTGTAAAAAGAAAAATCTGTAAGAGCAGGAATGCACTATCAAATAGAATAGGGCTTGTTGTATCAAGGAGAATTTTAGAATTCCTTTGCTAAATCTCTTCTGCACAGTTTGTTATGAACTACAACAAATAGTATAATTGAATAGTTAACAAAGTTTAACTGTATTTTACAGGGCCTATGGAATTTCTGCATTTTTAATAGTTTTTAAGGTATTGCCTTTTGCAATTTATGTATTTTTCTTTGTTGTTTTATTGTCTTAATTATGCCAAGAAAAATGAATATCCATTTTAAAGTGAACCACTAACATTTCTTTAATCTTGAACAAGGAACTTACCAATAAAGTTGCCAATTCCACAAGAACTTTTGGAACTATAAGATCCACCACTGCCTTGCACTCTTCAGCTATTGAGGTCACAGAGTTACAAGCAATGTCCAGGGCTTCTTCAATAGATTTCTGTACACATATAATAAACCAGTCAATGAGTATTTTAAAGTATGCAACCCACAGTATTTGATAAACCAAAGTGATTTATTTTGATTATTTGATTAATGATTATTGTGTGATAAATTAATGTAGAATATTAACTGTTAAAAATAGATGGATTTATACCAAAAAGGTTTGTCAGTGATTTTATTTTACCTGAATGACAGGGTTGTTAAGGTAGGCATCAATTTCACTGGCAGTTTTTTTGCACGTATTACACATGTCTCCTGAAGTCTTCACATTCTAAGAAAAGAAAAATAATATAATATATTATTTTTCTTTAATAATTTGTCTGACTAAAATGAACTTCCACGCTTGAATCCAACTCCCACCACATTGCAGTATCCTTAGGCACAACTTTGCACTGATTACTAGCTCCATTATGGGAGTATTTATGTTTAGAGCGCAATAAGCATATAAGAATGAATATTATTATTATATTATGAACATTTTTTATTGACTCTCACCATACGTTTTAGTCATATCAGAACACATAGAAAACAAATAAAACACAGAACAAAAAAAATATGCATGAATGAATAGGTTAAATAACCAAAATCAGTCATAGTCCAGAATTAATTTGTAGAATAAATGGATCATGAATGAATCTGGTTGCCGGCAACATGACGTCATCGTATGAATGAATTACCCTTTGTGTACAAAATACAATGGTAATTTAAATACACCAAATTAAAAAATAATGAAGGATCAAACATACAAGATTGAACGATAATTACTCACAATAGCATTGACGAAAGATGCTGGACAGAATTGAATAGCAGTACAGACAGTTTTGGGATCAACATATGATGCAAGAAGAGAGAAGACTATTGGTCCATAGGTGTCTATGTACGTTTTACACTGGTCTGCTTCAGTTCCAAACAGATCACACACATTCTTTAACTCATCCTCCAGCTCTTTCTATATGGATTAAACAAGAAATATTCATACAGTAACATTTTTAAGCATGTAATTAAATCTAAATAAGCAAGCGCATGATGAAAAAAGGTACTTCTGAAAAAAGGCCAAACTATTTTCCATATGCATGGGTAATTCCAAATACCGTATATCCTCTGGTATAATCCCATCCTGGCTAGAGAGAGGCCTACATCCAGACCAAAAGTCAATACTGGGACTATACCCGGGGATATGCCTGTTTGTGAAATCTGACATAAAGCAGGGGGTGGGATTAGATCGGAAGTGGGATTATACCTGGAGTATATGGTAGTCAATTGTATGGTTGATGTGGCTTAGTCTTAGACTAAGATCACAACTCAACTCAACCCAACTTTTGACAAAGTCATTTCTAAAATAAAGTAACTTTTGTGTTTGGAATATTAAAAGTCTTTGTTGAGTAATACTAATATACTTGTATTACTCAAACATAGACAATCAAAACTGGTAATCAAAACTAAAACTATACCTGGATAGTGGTATTCTGTAAAATAGCATCAACATCGCCAAAGAAAGCCTCACAATCTGTACACATGTCCCCAGTCTTTAGAAAGTAAATCACAATATTATTGTGCAAGCATTTTTAATAGGTGTCAAACATGTATTTTAAACAGATATTCTAAACAATGATGGTGTGTTTGGAGTATGCAAGTTTTATTCATTCTTTTGGTTGATGATAAAGTACATAAAATGATGCGCAAAACTCATCCTTGCTATCTAGTACCAAGTACATCATAATGGACTTGTCAATTGTATGACCCACCATACAACCTCGGGAGAGGTGCACCATGGATGTGTCATTTACAAATACTTATTGATGCTGGGGTGCATCAAAACACCTAAATGGTATGCCACATCAACGAAAAATGCAGGGAAAAATTTCATTTAAAAATTTTGTTTAGCAAAATTGCTAATCAAACTGATTGTTGAGTCGAGAAACATAGTTTTGTATTGCATTTTTTGCTACACAATTTGCGAAATGTGTAGCAAATAGGTTGTTTTGTATAGCTTTTTGCTATGCTACACTGGCGAAATTATTCCCTGAAAATGGTGTGTCAATGTCCGTCAATTTACCTCCAACCATATCATGAACATCAGTCACAGTGCGTCAAAATGGATGTGTCATGGTAACCTAAAGGCAAGGCACTTTTTCGACACAGGTGCGTCATGGTATTCATAAGATGTGACGCACATCGGACAAATGACGCACCTCTCCTGGGGGTCGTAGTGGGTCATACAATTGACAAGTCCATTATGTTGCACTTGGTACTAGATAGCAGGGTTGAGTTTTGCACATCACTTTATGCATCATAAACCAAAAGAATGAATAAAACTATGAAACTTGCACACTCCAAACACACCATCATTTTTCATAGATAAATATTTGTTATATTGTATATTAATACTAACCAATTTGAGCAATCCACCAGCAGAACAAAACCCAATATCTTTACATACTACTGAAGCATCCTGTAAAGATAACATATTTTATGGAAATTGTACCTTGTTGATAATCATAACTGCTTTCATGATTAAAATGGATAGTGTGGACATATTTTCAACACTATCAAACTTTAAGTGACTAGTTTGATAGTGTAGACAGAGCTTTAAGCTCACACTTTATCTGACAAAAAAGTGTGATGTGCCTAAATATGGTAGTGATATGATGTCATCGTGTCCATATAAGGGCACATCACATTTTTTGTCACATAAAGTTCGATAGTGTAGGCAGAGCTTAAAAAGCCAATTACATATATAAATCTTGAATAAAGGATAATACTTACAAGTGATGAAGCAAGTAATGAGATGACTGTTTTACCATATTGATCAACTAATGTACTGCACTCAGCTGCATATGAACCTAGATCTGCACACAAAGTCTTCAATCCATTTATAATTGTTTCCTACATAAAATAAAAGATAATATGAATTAAATTACATTATTCATACCATTCCATAAATACTGTATAGCTTAGTTATAGCACAATTTCCCTCCAATCCATTTACAAATAACACATAAGTGAGTAATTTCACTTTCAAGTTTTAAGTCAACCATTATTTAAAGATATACTTAAGTTTGTAATCACTTTTAGATAAAAGAAATTTCAATTTTTTCGCATAAGTTTGATTGGTGAATATGGCAACAAATTAATTCCTGATTGTAGTACAGTATGATACGACTACATGATTTAAAGAGCGTGATAATCTAAAAACAATATTCTGAATTAAATTCAGACTTCCATGCACAAAATGTTGCATGTTAGCCTAAAGCTCTGTCTACACCAATCATGGTGGAATAATAACAATCTACTAAGCTCTGTCTACACCAATCATGGTGGAATAATAACAATCTACTAAGCTCTGTCTACACCAATCATGGTGGAATAATAACAATCTACTAAGCTCTGTCTACACCAATCATGGTGGAATAATAACAATCTACTAAGCTCTGGCAACACTATTAAACTTTATGTGGAAAAAAAAGAAGTGATATGCCCATATATGGACATGATGATGTCCTATCAATACAATATTTAAGCATATCACTACCATATTTGGGCACATCACACTTGTTTGACAGTGTAGACAGAGCTTTAGACAATTAATGAAATGCACTAAATTTACACTTTGGAATTAGACAAACCTCATTAGTTTCATTCATAAGTACAGTTTTAACATCACCAAAGAAAGCCTTGCAATCAGTACATGGATCCTGAAAATATAGAATAAAATAGTCGTATCTACACTATCAAACTTTATGTGACAAAAACATGTGATGTGCCCATATATGGACATGATGATGTCATATCACTACCATATTTGGGCATATCACTACCATATTTGGACATATGACACTTTTTTGTCACATAATGTTTGATACAGAGCTTCCTGTGCTCTCTTGATCAGAAATTTTACTTCCAGAGGCTTGCTTTCCATTTTTATTTTAATTTTGTTTTCTTTTATTATCAGTTTTTGTTTATAATATTTATTCTTATACCAAAATGATATAAAAGTAAAATTATGGTATATTCCGTTATTATAGATGGAAAACTTTCTAAAACTTTTGAGGTTTTTATGACTTATACACACTAATATCTTTTTCACACTCTGCAAAAAGTAACAACTTGTAACCAGGTTTGAATAGTGTGAAGACAATTTTGTGGAAAATCTCCCAAAAAACACAATGATGATTTTTTTTGTTCTGCGTGTATTGCCCTGGTATTAAACTGACCAATCATAGTAATCAAAGTGTGCAACTATGCTATTTCCTGAAACTCCCGGTTTGTATACAAACATGTATGAAAACGTGCAATAAATCGCAAGATCAAACCAACAAGTTGTAACAATTTATGCAGATGTGAAAAGGGTATAGGTTACAAATTTAAACTTCAAAAAGTCTTACAGCATTAACCGCTTCCAACTGGTTAGTTTTCAGTTCGTGTTTAACTTCAATGCTTGGACAGAAACCAATTGCTGGGCAAGCTGTAGCAGGATCCTGGAAGAAATAAAAATCTTTTTAAAAATACTGTATACAGGGAACAACATTTTAAAGATGTATTGTCACTACAAAATATGAAAAAATACTGAATACTGTATTCAACAAAAACATTATTTATTCAGGGCAGAATATATCTTTAAAAATTCTCAAATTTGATTACAGGATATACTTGCTATAAAATGCTTTGTAAAAATAAGACTTGATCAAAAGTCTATTTTGCGATAGTTTGGATGTGGAAATAAATGAATAAATCGTATATTTACTCACCAGATAACCAGCCACTGTATTGAGGATGGTAGGTAAGAAACTTTCGATTGCAAGTTTACACTCTTCTTCGTAAGTACCTAAATAGTTACAAACTGGAAGTAAATCTTGTTTCAGCTCATTCTAAAGTAAAAGCAGGAATAATGAGACTTCATTATCTATAATTATCTCTTAGCGGTTTAATTAAATCAAAACCGAAAGCAACTACTGAATTTAATAATATATATTTTATAGCTAAGATATGCATGCAATATAGACTATAGAATTGATTGTTCACACTTTGACTGCCAAACACGAAGATCTTCGTTTTTGGAAACACAACGCTTGACTGCCAAACACGAAGATCTTCGTTTTTCGCGTTTTTTTACGAAATCCGGTAGATAGGTTAATTATTGGTATATACTATAAATATGATCACTATATTCGGTCTGGACCGTCAATATTTTACAATTTGAAAGTAACTAATCTGGTTACGAACGACTGTCAAAATGGTACCTGTCGAAATAACAAACACCGCGCATCACAGTAGCGCGTAGAGCGATGGCTTGGCGCATTGTGTATCGGTCGCGCGCTAGCTATGCCGCCGAAGCATTACAAAGGTTTTTGTGGATTGACATGTTTGTTTGTTATCTGAATAAAAAATAATGGAGTCATTTTCAATACGAAGTCTTTAATTTTATTATTGTATGTATACCCTAATTGTTTTGGTGTTTTACTGAAAGTGACCCGAGTTTCACGCAACAAACTTGTTTTGAAATGGTATGGATATTATCATCCGTTTACTATCTAGGCTAGTAGTACAAGGCTAGCCTAGGCCTAGTAGTCGTAAAACGGTTCCGGACCAACTTTAGGCCTGGTTAACTAGGCCTGGTGTCTTTACTATGTGGATTTTGGCAAAACATTGATGTAAGATTTATGATTTATAAAATGTAATACATTTTTCGATAGTGATAACTTGTTTTTATAGGCCTATCGGTGCCGTGTAAGTAACCTTTTTGTTGTTTGTTGATCTCACCGGGCGATATTTTCATATTGTGATGTCTTGCACAAAATCGCGAATATCTCGACTTTCTTGAGCGAAACTACGAAAAACTCAAAAAGTGGGTTACTTTCATTTTACTATTACGATTTACATATTGCGATTTAAAAATCGTTCTTTTTACCATTGTAAAGCTAAAATCTTTATGATTATTTTAGTCTAAATACATATAAATCAGATCACATACATGGTTTCAATCAGCTTTAATAAAAACATCGAATTGGGCTAAAAACGCTGGCGGTGGCAGTTTCTAACTGGAAAAACCTCTGGCAGTCGAAGTGTTAACAGTAACAATGATAATATATGAATACAATAATAATGTTACCCATTTTTAATTCATAAATTGTGAATATTGTATGATACTCATATTTTACATTTTACATATATATATTGATATTTTTGTATTAGTGAATGTAGTTGTTTTGTACGGTTTCTTGATTTTTATAATAATTTTTTTTTAATTTTTAGTATTAGTAAGTGCCAAAATAGTATTGCAGTTTTTTACTATTTTTTTTTCTAATCATTATTTTAGTTAGATTTATTGTTAAAAGTAATTAAAGTAAAAAAAAAAACTTAAATTAAGTAAAAATAATTTGCAGTACCGTACCTGAACAGTTGTATTTTTCAGCATAGCTTCAGAATCCGCGAAGAAAGCCTTGCAATCAGCACACATATCTCCTGCCTTTTAAACATATTGAACATCAACATTAATTATACACCATACTGAACATTAATTATACACCATACTGAACATTAATTATACACCATACTCAACATTAATTATACACCATACTGAACATTAATTATACACCATACTGAACATTAATTATACACCATACTGTACATTAATTATACAACATACTGTACATTAATTATACACCATACTGTACATTGAGGAATACATTATAGATAAAAGCATATTGCACAGTAAACGACACAAATTATTTACAGTTTCTTTGTAAAGTAGTATGGAATATATTATTGAAAATATAATTTAAGGTAGGTATATCATCGATTCTAAATTAACACCCGATTCACATGTACAAAAATCTTACAAAATGTAACATGCACTTCGGTATGGAAAACCCTTAAGCTCTGTCTACACTAAGACAAAAAAAGTGTGATGTGCCCAAATATGGTAATTTTGGTTATCCCGGTTCAATTTCATCTTACTATAGCATTTTATCAATGTCATTAAAGATGTTTGAAGTGAATAAATCAAACAACTGTACCTGGAAGTTAACACTGTTAAATCTGCTTAAAAGAGAGCTCTGACAGAAAGAGATGGCGGAGCACACTGTTTTTGGATCTAGTTCAGTTGCCAGGAAGTCAAAGACTTGAGGGGCGAAAGCAATGACTAAACTGCAGTCTGCTGCTTTGATGCCTAGCTGTTGACATGTTGTTAAAATAAAGTTGTCGATTTCTTGCTAAATAAAACAAAAATATAGATGTTTATGCATCTTATTTTCTTAAAATAAATATTATATATTTATTTTTACACAATGGATGTAGTTGTACTGTAGGCTAATTTTCAAGACATAGGATAATTGACAAATTGTCCTTATCCATGAGTAAAACATGTGCATGGTAATAAATAAATTTCAGTAACAAATTGAAATCATTTTATGAAAGACAATGCACTCAATGTTCTATTTTGTTGGTTGCCATATTCTTTCATGATTAATGAGGGTTAGGTTATATTACAAGGGTGGCGATTATTAATGTAAAATTCAGCTTAATAATAGCATTTTACCATTAGCTACAATGTTGAATACTAATTTATTGATTTCCACTATTATATTTTATAAATATAATGTATATCAGAGGTAGATTTCCCGTAACTTCTTGTCCCAGCCCCTACAGTATCTATTATTTCCTCTCTATAATAAGCCTATTTTTACCCTTTAATCCAGTAAGGTCATAAGGGGCACCATTTACAGTAATTTTTGGAAACCAACTTGTTTCACTTCTTTTATTTCAGAGTTTATCAAGTATAAAAGGAGATATAATATATCATTTTTATTGTTTCAAGTAGCACTTGTTTAATTTGAAAGAATATAATACCATGTGGTAATGGTTTCATTGCATATCAAAAAAATTAGTATGTAGTTTCCTTATTGTACCAGGAAATTGAATGAATAATGTACATATTGTGTTTACTACACAAATTATACTGTGCTCATTTAAATAACATACAACATTACATTACTAAATGCTGGTATAAAAATTCATTTACAGTGTTCTAGTAATTCCAGAAAATTAAAGAGAGGTACAGAGAATAAATATAAAAATGCATCTATAGTGTTGTATTGTATCAAAATATAGCCTACAATTCTCTACTAACAACAAGTGTTTATTTCATGTTATATTTTCTTACACCATTTTAAATACCGGTTGAAATCAGTATATACCAGTAATTGTATTTGATACATTGTAAGTGTAGTTTTACCTGAATAGTGGTATTTTTCAAAAGTCCCTGTACATCGCCAAAGAATGCTTCGCAGTCGCTGCAAAGGTTACTGCCCTGTAGTCAACAACATACAATGAATTAAATATTAATAAAAACCATACTTAAATCTAACATTTGATTGATACAAAAGGTAAATGAGAAACAGAAAGAAAATAATAAACTAAACGATCTAAACTTGACATGCTTGCAATAAAGTAAATGAGAAACAGAAAGAAAATAATAAACTAAACGATTCAAACTTGACATGCTTGCAATAAAGCATTATGTAACATTGTGCAATATACTGTAAACATTATTTTCCTCAGGGCCGGACCTTGTTAACAACTAAAACAACAAGGAAATTTAAATGTAAAATACTTTCAGTTCCTAGTTTATAGTCTCTATAAAATGTTAATGGGTTATGTTTATTTGCATTGTTTTATCATGTTTTTAAATTGACTAAATAAATGAAATGAAATAATACCATAAAAACTTACTGCTTTTAGATATTTGCCACTACAGAAACCAACAGTTCCACAAACGCTTGCTGGGTTCTAAAATTGAATATTATTGCATCAGAAAAGTACCGGATGTGAAATGTGAATACATTTGGGGATATATTTGCTTTTGAGTTTACTTCCTTAAGTTTAATGTTTCTTTCTTTCCTTATAATATTCAGTACAATAAACATGTCAAATAATAGCATAAACATACTGTAGATATCTACAGTAACCTGTCATATGGCCGAGCACTTAAGGCATGGGCGTAGTTGGATGTACCTAAAGAGCCAACAATATCAGCATGAGTTTGAGGCCGACTCGCTCCTAGTTCTGGTGGTGGAACAACTCTTCTTGGCTATAAACCGTAGGTCCAGTGTACACAGTATAACTGTGTACACATGGGGAGTTTTCACAAAATAGTAGTAGGGGATTACCTCCTATCTCGTTAACATCTATCTACCTGCCTTCAGATTAAACAATTTTGATTAGGTTGATAGACGTGGGATCTCTCCTAAATTTTGTCCCACTTATTTCCATTTCTGCCAAAAACTCATCATCACAAACCTAAATCTTTTTTATCCAACATTCTAGATAATGTCAAAATTTTCATTTCATAACCATTTTAAAATTTACATACCAACTCAGACACTAAGAGACTGATTACTATAGTTCCATATTGGTCTACAAGGCTACTACATTCATCAGCATATGGGCCTAAATCAGCACATATCATCTTTATTTCATTGAGAATCTCAGTCTGAAAAAAAAAACCAATTAATAAATAATACGATGAAATAGTATATAATAAATAACATGCATAATTACTTCAAATTAATTGTATCAGCCACTCAAAATCAGGAGATACATACCATTAAATATCATGTTATCAAACAAGGTTGTGTAAACCTTAAATCATAAATTATGATCACCCTAACCCTAACCCCTAATACCTGTACTGTTGTATTTTCTAACATATTCTGAATGTCGCCAACAAAGTTCTTGCAATCTGTACAGACATCCTAGAAAAAAATAATAATGTAAATGTAATAATAAAATAATGTCATTCTTATATAGCAGTTCATGCACAAGCCTCGAAGCGCTTAATAATATTATTAACCTGGTTATTTGTGGATCAAACATGAATAGAAACTGACGCCCGTATTCTTAAACCGGACTTTAGTCGTAGTTCGAGCTAAAACTAAAAAAATGACGTCATTTTAATTCATAAACCGAACTTCAACTAAATCACCGACTAATTCAGGCCAACCTCTACTAAATCGAGACGGATTTTGATCGATTTTTTTAGTCCTGGAGGGGGCAGGCTAAATGGTCAACTAAATGGTTTTTAAACGATGTTTATAAAAAACGTAACAGTCATTGAGTTGTTATATTGGCCAGATATTGAAGAATGAAATATCTATATTTATATTAGCTTAATTAAATATACATTGGTATAAGTTATAATAATGAAAAACATCTTTATTTACAACTGTATACAAATTACATTATTTTCTTCGCGCAAGTCCGACTTGAGCTACGTCACGCCATAGCGACAATGGGAGATGCGGCAATTCACCACGCGATGGAATGTTTAGGGGGCCTAGCGCTTTCTTGTCACGCTAGGAAGTGCGTGGTTTGTCGCGATCATAATTTGTTGGAGGCCTAGAAAATATGAAAGTTACTGTACCGCCATGGTTCCTAAATATATTTTGAAGATTTTGTTGGTTGTTAATCAAAAGTACTTCACTGTTAAATTAATACTGATCTTGTTCTAATAATTAACGATTAAAATTATTTTTCATGTATATAGTCCTGATGCGTAAAAAGTTTTGTAAGAAAATGGAAAGTGATATCAATGCGCAAAATTTCGTCTGCTCCTCAAATACTCTCTTGTCATTGGCCAATGTTTAGCCTTTGTTACCCAGACGTGTGCAACTCGACTAAAAGCTCGACTTCATTAAGTCGAACTGCAAACTTCGACTACTTCGTTTTTGAATCGAATTTGAAGTAATAGCTCGAACTACGACTTTTTCAAGTCGAACTTTGAACTACGACTAAAGTCCGGTTTAAGAATACGGGCGATACTCCTATAACGCAGCCTTAGCGCAGTTACACACATATTTTATAGTTTTCAAAGGAATGTGGGGTGTCCCTGGGCAGGTGAAACAACACCCTATTCCCCACTCTGTTGGTGAAGTATACTCACATTAGTCAGAGAGACTTTAGGCCATGCATTATCTGTACAGTATTGGATAGCTCCACATTGTTGAGCAGTGTACCTGGTCATACACCAATACTCGGGGCCATGTGCGCATCGAGATGAATCAAACTTCACAGCAGCAGCTTCAAATACAATCAAAGAAAAAAAAATTTAGAGTTGATCCGGAATTGTCTAAACTGAGTCATACATGGGACACAGAAATACAGGCCGGTGTAAACGACATAAAAAGTTACCCGAGTCGCTGAACCATTCGGGTAAGTGATGCGGAATATATTCACCATCAAGTCGACCCGGGATGAACCGTGTAAACAGTCCCGCATATGTTTTCCCGGTTGGTTGCTATCCTCTCTTACTATAATATTTAATTCACATACAGTACAATTTGTTTTCTCTAAAGAATGGCATTAAGTTTACAGTAGTACAGAATCAAACCGTGCAGTACAGACTAATTAAGAAAAGTTTGTAACCTTTTAATCTACTTATCTATATCAGTAGCATCCAAAAATCAGTTTTAGGTCCCTGGTATGTTTAAAGTACTGTAGATAAGGTGGATTAAAATACTCTGTGCTACATATTATCAATCGAATATCGGCGAAATCAACAATCATGTGATTTTGGTTGTTATGTTTTGGCATGACTTAAATTAAGTCTGTCTCCTGTTAAGAATTGAGTAATGTTCTATTCTACAGTATTTAATACAGTGCTGTTTTAAAGAACATCTATAGGTATTGATTGTCACCATTTAAAACTATGAACATGCTTAATATAGTATGTACAGAAGATTAATATTATGTGGCCTGATCATTGATAGTTTGTTGAAATTTTATTAAAATTGTGTTAAATCTGTTTACAAAAACCAAAAATTCCAATTGGTATTTTAAATTAGTCCAGTTGATTCTCACTAATGTCAAAGTTAAAGATACAACCAGTTTACTGGTATTTACAGGTATCAAACTGGAATTTTCACCTCCGAAACCAATTATAATATCAAATTGGTTAAGCTTTTGCATTTATTATCAAACGAGTACTAGCGCTAAAGTACTTTGCACCGCTATATTGAATTGAATTGAATGTGCATAATATCCAGTAAAATATAATACTAATAAAGAAAGACAATTAACTCTTAGATGACCAACTCTACCAATTTCTCTGGGAGGCCTCCCAAATTTTAATCAAATCTCCCGAATATTAACAAAATCTTCTGAATATTATTAACAAAATCTTCCGAAATTTTGGTTTAGGATAAAAACATTTTCAAACCCACGCCTAAAATGTGCGACGCACATCTGATAAAGATCGAAATGCAGATTGCCCGTGGTATTTTGTGATAATCCTTTATCCCCTCCGGTATCATCCAGTACAACAGGAAGTCAAGAAGATAATAACTGAACTTATTTTGTATTTTTTCGGCATTTCCAAATAATTATACTTTTTGTTTTTTTATGAATGGTTGTTCTATCCTTTTATTGTATTTATATTGTGTATACTTTTTTATGACGAGCAATGAATTTCCTTTTAGAGGATCAATCAATAAAAGTTATCTTATCTTATCTTAAGTTAAAATGCGTCAACATTCGTAAACTCCCAAAATGTTTAATTTATATAGGCATATGATGTATACTGCAAAAATGTATTTGTAAGTAGGAGCAATTTTATTAACTGAGACCAATCATATTGCTGGTTCTCCACCCATTCGGAAAAAGTCATTATTATGAGTCGAGTGAGAGTCAGGATGGGGCGAGTGAGGGGGATTTGAGTTTGTGCCGATCGATGCATGATAATCATTCATTTGTACAGATTTAAATTATGTATCACTTTATAAACATCCAATACCACACCCTTTTTGACATTATGGCATGACCCCACACACAGCACAGGTGTCCATATTATTAACATTTGCATACTGTTGATTACTACTAAATAGGCTAGGCTAGTTTTTTAGTAAGTTAACTAAATTATTAATATTAATTATTATTTTAGTAGGCCTACCTAGTAGAAGATGTAGGCTATAAGCTAATTTTACTTATCAATCAACTTTATCAATTCAGTAGAACAGTACTCTTACCTGCTGCAATAAAGACAGTAAATATGAAGAATTTCATGATTGGTCCTACTTCAACAACCTAATCAAACACAATAAATTCAACACAATGAATCCAACAACTCAACCACAGGGAATCACGTGCGAGTGTGTATCAGCAACAACAATCAGTTAAACGTATTGTGATTGGTAGAAATATTTGAAGGTGTGTTTAGACAGAAACGGATCTATTATAACAATATATATTTACACAGTAATAAAAACAATGAAACTTAAAGTTTTGATCATAAAACCTACTATTTCAATTTAATATACAAAGCTTGTACAATAGAAAACAAATGACATATATTATTTTCCTCTGTATTGTATTGTCCAATCAAATTGGTTATAACACAAGCGTTATCGAAACTGGTTCTGAAACTCACGTGATGTGAAATCACATGATAATAAGGAGATATGTACGACGTAGAGGTCGCTCATCGGAAAACGTGGGATGTTTTGGTAACTAGACAGATTACCTTCTATTCTAAGCATAGCCTACAAACAATTCTTCAGAAAATAATATTGTAAGATAAATGATAATAAAATCTTAATTTGGTTAGGCCCTATTATAGGGCCGGGCCTAGCTAGGCCTAGTAGTAGTAGGCTTAGCTCTAGCTAGTTAAGCTAGGCCTACCTAGGCCTAGTAGGGCCTACTAGATAGTAGCTAACTAGCCCTAGTTAGGATTGACAGGCCATCATCGGGGTCAGACGATCGGGTACAAACGCGTGCGGACGTTCGGCGGGCCTAACTTTGTGGGGGATGTTCGGGCTCAACTGTGTTTACGTTCGGGCCCAATATAATTAGACGATCGGACCCATTATAAAAATAAAGGGAAGACGATTGGGTCCACGAAAACGAATTGGGTTTACAACTGTTCACCAAACATTATTTTTCTAGGCTAGGCCTAGCTAGGCTATACCAAATACAATAAAATAAAATAAAAAAAAAAACCAAATAATTCATTTATGCTAAAAAAAAGGACTCAATTTCAATTTCTCTCTTTGCCAAAAAAATGCAATAGTAAACACAGATATACAGTTACCAAATGACAAAATGTGATGGTTTTTTTTAAGCTTTACGCCACCTTCATTTAATATTAATGTTATGCGCGATTTGAACGATTTGCGTAATTTGAAATTGCGCAAGAATTTTCTTGCGCAATTTCAAATTGCGCAAAAAAATCCTTGCGCAATTTGAATTAAAACATGTGTTTCAAATTGCGCAAGCAACGTATTAAATTGCGCAAGTAATCTGCAAATTGCGCAAGTTTTTTTCGACAGATTGTGAAATCATGCACACCCATATTTTTATAGTGATTTCTAAAGCTCAGTTCCCACCATCGGGTTTGTTCTTCCGTCTTCCAAAGGGACTTGTATTGATTGATAGGACATCAGGAGAGGAGTGTTGCAATCCCACAGTCATTTCTTCACTTGGTCACTAATGACCTACTTTTTGAATAGAATTTCATAAGCTTGCAATTTAGGGACAATCTTTGTATATTGTAGGTATTCAAGGATTGACCTTGTCAACCATTGTGTAAATACTTTCTCTGCTCTCTGCTTTGCTATTCTATTTATCATTTAGAATTCAATTGTGATATTGTATATTCTTAATACAAATCGAAATGGATTTAGTGTTACTTTCGAAAGTTTTGATCATTTTGTATATGGTAAGAGAACTAAATAAACGCAAGCAGAAGAAAAAAACGATTGCAAAAGAAACGCAGTGTGTGGGTGAAACCATGGATATAGCGGCGAAAATCCCATGGAGCATACCATGATTTAATAAAGGAACTGGAAGTAGAAGACATAGAAAAATATAATAATTTTATCTATAATTATATATAAATATATAATATATTAGGACTTTTAATAACACTTTATAATCTTTGTATTCCATTCAACTCCTAACTAAAGTTATTTCAGGTATCTATAATCAAAAGATATATAGTGAACTATATTATATCTCTCTGCTACAATATTCAGATGTTGATCCCTACCAAGCCAAATTCCTGCCCATCTGATTGGCTATTGGTGTAAAAAACTGGTGTCAGTTTCGTTAATAATAGGACATGCACTAAAACTTATAAGTCACTATTTTCTCTCTTTTATACACAAGGGAGCAGTTAAAATAATAGATTTGACCCTAAAGGTGACTGGAAACAGGCACTTTCCATCAATCAATACAGTGTCCCTTTGGAAGACGGAAGAAAAAAACCGATCGTGGGAACTGAGCTTAAGAATGATTCAAAATTAAATATAATATCGCATTTCCTTACCCTCCCGGGAGCCTCCCTGCAAGAAAATGCACTTTTGCACCTCTTAAACTTAACCAATTTAAAAACATTCATCCACTGTGTGCAGTGGTGATGGTGGGTCGTTAATATTATTAAATCATCATTTTCTGTCAAAGTAACTTATAACTAGGCCTGTTCTGTTACAATTGCTAATATTTAATAAAATGTAGGGATGTGGTTTTTTAAAGTCAGTTGTTGCGAGTGGTGATATACTGATAAACGTTTGTAAAATATACTGTATAATATTTTCTACATTTGCTGGCAATAGTAACAGTATCTGTGAGGCTATTTCCATTACAGTTACTACATTAGCTGTTGAACGTTCTATATTAGCTGATGTTTAATAAGCTATTGGTGTTTCTACATTAGCTAGAGGTTTTACTACATTAGTGGTTCTACATTAACGGGTGTTTTGACAGCTGGTGTCTATTACCACATTTTACACAGCATTGCATCACAATCAATTCTTTTTTTTTTGTCAGGAAAATGGCAAATAATACAACAATGTTAAATAGGAAATCTCACTGGCCAAATGATGTGGGTATTATAGCAATGGAAGTGTATTTCCCTGCACAGTATGTAGACCAGAGGGATCTTGAAGTTTCTGATGGAGTATCAACCGGGAAATATACAATTGGATTAGGCCAATCTAAAATGGGATTTTGTACCGACAGAGAGGACATTAATTCACTATGTTTAACAGTCGTTCAGCGTCTGATGGAACGCAATCAACTTTCATATAATACTATAGGCAGGCTAGAAGTGGGAACAGAAACTATTATTGACAAATCTAAAAGCGTAAAGACTGTTTTAATGCAATTATTCAAAAAGTCTGGAAACAGTGATCTGGAAGGTGTAGATACTTTGAACGCTTGTTTTGGTGGTACATCAGCCCTCTTCAATTCTATCAACTGGATTGAATCTAGCTCATGGGATGGTTAGTATTACATTATTACCTCCGCCAAGGAGGTTATGTTTTCACCCCTGTATGTTTGTTTGTGTGTGTGTGTGTGTTTGTGTGTCTGTGAACAGCCTGGAGGCCACAGTTTTTATCCGATTCTCACCAAATTTGGCCACAATGATCTATGCCCCAAAAGCTCGGATGAGTTCGAATTTGAGGTGAAAAGGTCATAGGTCAAGGTCACAACTAACAAAAAATTATGTTACTGCCTAGTGACCACAGTTTTTATCCGATTCTCACCAAACTTAGCCACAATGATCAATGACTCATCATATAATTGTGGTTAAATTTTGAAGGGTCAGGGTCAAAGATAAAGCTCCACAAAAAAAAAAGAAATAAAAAAAAAATAATAAAAAAAAAGACCTCAGTGGGACTTGAACCAGCGATCTCAACTGTGAGAGGCTGGATACATAACCATTACACCAAACTCTCATCCACAACTTTTTAGTGTGCAGTTAGCCTATTTACACTTTAAAAAAAAATATATATATATTTTCCGGGGACATTTTATGTAGGGGAATTTTACAGTAGGCGGAGGTTTGTACTCTCAGAGTACCCTCTAGTTTATAATAAAATTATTAATTTTGTATCATCAATTATGCTTATTTTGATCAATGACCTTCCTTTCTAACCATTAGTTTGCTGTTTGCCGATGATCTTAAAAATGTTTGCTTTCCTGATGATTTCCTTTCAGGATGGTCATAATCTTCTATCTCTCTTCAGATAGACCAGTGTTATGTATATTGGTACGAAAGAAATTTTAGTACAATATTAATAATGTACTAGATAGTTGACCGTCATACGGATCTTGGTACAGGTATCATAGACTGTAATTCAAATTTCATTATGCAAATTAATGTGGCTGTTAGTAAACCATAGAACGCTTGCTTTCTAAAAATGTTTTTAAAAAGTGGCTAATGATTTTTTCCAAATGTGATATTTCACCCATTTTAGGTCGTTATGCAATGGTGGTAACTGGAGATATTGCAGTGTATGCCAAAGGCAATGCTAGACCAACTGGTGGTGGTGGCGCTCTGGCAATGTTGATAGGTGAAAATGCACCTCTAATCTTTGAAAGAGGTGAATAAAACAAATTTAAGTTTCTTTCTAATCTTTACACAATTACTGTATGGTCAGTCAGAAGACTTTCATTTGAAGGATTTATAATTTACTCATTAATTAGAAATATTAAGGTTAGGTTAAGTAAGGTTGTAGCTACATGAGAAACCCATGGCAGGATGGTCATATCTGTGTTTCGGGAGACCCAGACAAATACGATATTTGTAAATAAATATTAAAAAATAATCATTTTGGTTAAAAAATGACCACTATTTTGGCCCACAGATTGATAAGTTTACTAATCTGTAGCGGAGATTTTACTTGAAATTTGTAAAAAATAAAAAACATTTTGTCACACATGGCATGTCATACCTCAAATTCAGAACCTAGTTTGTTGGGTAAAACATGCTGGTTGTGCTAGTTTACATGCATTTATTTTGACATTCTTTACTATAGGTCATCGTGGTATTCATATGGAACATGTGTATGATTTTTTCAAGCCAAATTTAGAATCAGAATATCCAGTAGTCGACGGAAAACTATCAGTGCAATGCTACCTTGGTGCTCTAGATAAATGTTATAAATGTTACAGTGATAAAGTAAAGAAAAGTAAGTCAACAAAACGAAGTATACGTCGTTCTTTATCCAGGGGCTGAATTTATTATTTAATGTTTATCAGTTTGCTTAACCCCTTCTCTGCGTATACCCGGTACTACCGGGTATAAACAAACGTCGTTGAAATACGTATACCCGGTAATACCGGTAATACCGGGTATGGGCAAAACAATTATTTAATCGTATTTGCCTATAATATATAGCACCCTCTATATTCTTTCGATGAACTTGAATATTTTTGCAAGTCATTAAAAAAATTTTCCAGCAAAAAAAACGGCCCTCTATAGTTGTATTATCGTCTTGAAAATAATGCGCCCTCTATAGTTAATTAATTAATTAATTATATATAGTATAGTATATATAATAGTATTTCTATCTTGGAAAGTTGTTTTGAGTAGCGTAATGGCGGCAATTTTGAAAGTAACAAAAATTTACCAGCCCCAATAGGGCAACATCGTGTTTATCACAACACCCAAAAAAAAAATTCTGAAACAATAGTTAGATTTTGTACTATAGTGAATTTTTGGAAACTGTCATTATTTTCACGATTTTGCCCCAAAACTTTGATTTGTGCATAATTTTTATAAAACAATCAAAATAATTCAATTTTTTTTTATATTTTTATTTGTTATACGTATCTTCATCAATATCCAGTTGGAAAAACGTATTCCATAAGAATTCTTATAAAAAATATAGTTTTTATCATTGATTCGATAAAAAACAAGAAATCCAAAATACCTGTAATGACGTCATCAATATGCAAATTACTCTTTTTTTTTATACCTAACTGTAGACTAACCCTTTGACAATCACACACCACAAAAATAATTACACAATTATCTCAATTAGTATTTTTTTGCAATTTATTAAAATATCAAATGTTTTTCTTAAATATATATTACGCACAGAGGTAGGAATAATGCTCCGCAGTGAAAGGGTTAATAAAGTCCCAATGTTAGGCACTGCTTAATATTCTTGACTTGAACAAAGATTGATAAATGCCAGCTCACGTCTTCACTATCATGCCCTTTTATTAAAGTTTAATATATTGATGGTATAAGTGGTGCTACAAACCGATCAATAATCAGTTGCTACAATGAAGCTCAAGATCGGCAAGAATGGAGACACCTCATCAAAATGGTCACGAGTACTCAGATATGAGTAGAACGACGAGAGAGAATATATCAGGACATAGTTTGAAGATAGTTTGTAGTTACTTGACCACAGAGACAGGATAGTCTTCAATTGATGATACTGTAGTTTATGGTTTCAGGGAGTGGTTGGGATGCAACACAAGAATGTAGACACAAGATAGTTTGTAGTTACTTGACCACAGAGAGAGGATAGTCTTTAATTGATGATACTGTAGTTTATGGTTTCAGGGAGTGGTTGGGATGCAACACAAGGATGTAGACACAATGCAATTGACCAATGACAAGCGACATTTCAAATAGTTCATCATTGTGTTGCGTCTCTAGTAAAAACCACACATTAAGTAGCACTTGACTAGGTGTTTGATGGTACTGTACATCAATTGGTTGAAGGTTGAAACACAGGGTTATTTAATTAAAATTGAAAATTTTTTCCCGACTTTCTTTATTTTAAATATTTAATTGATCATGTGTGTCCAATATTTGTTAAATTGTTCTGTAGGTTGTTTGAAAGAAGCTATCTCTTTAGATCATTTTGATTTTATGTGCTTCCATACACCATATTGTAAACTAGTGCAGAAATCTGTAGCAAGATTAATTTTCAATGACTTCCTACAAGATTTGAACCCGGACACCAATGATGGAAGCCGTTATGCTGGTCTTAGTGAATACAGGTACATTATTTTCATTTAAAATTCTAAAAGTAAACAGAGATACTGTACAATAAATGCAATCACATCATCACTGAATGTAAAAATAACTAGAGGCTGTTTTCTGAATTGTCTGGAAATCAGAAATCCATGGATTAAGTTGTATACAGTAGACTTACTGACCCAGAGGCCCCTTAAAATCATCTATCATGTATTAGAAATCAAACATATATACAACTAACACAGCCAGATTAAAATGTCTTTATATATTTCTTTTAGAGGTGTAAATCTTGAGGACACATTCCACAATAAAGATATTGAGAAAGCTTGTATGAAGTGCAGTAAAGAACAATTTGAAACCAAAACCAAGTCATCTCTGCTTATAGCAAATAATGTAGGGAATATGTATACACCTTCACTGTATGGGGGCTTAGCATCAGTTTTAGCAAGGTATGTGCTTTTTTAACATTTTAAAATATAATTTCCTATGTACTGTATCATTATATAATTCAAATTGTGGGAACCTCTACACCTTGGAACAGAGAAAGATGTTGGTATACTAGAGGACCAGGAATTCTTAAGCTGCATTTAAATTACATTTTGCTTTTATGTGCTTCACATATACACACCAAAATGTAAAAATCTTTCAAGCAATATACACTAATATATTTTTTAGTCACATTGAGTTTAGGTTTGATAGTGTATACAGAGCTTAACATAAATGAATTTTTACTAAAACCTATATTATTCGACTGTATGTTTACAGTACTTCATTGGCTGATCTAGTAAACAAGAGGATTGGCTTGTTTTCATATGGGTCTGGTCTAGCGGCAGCCATGTTTTCCATCAAGGTTACCTCAGATGCTTCTGATGGCTCAAAACTGTATACGTTAAAGACTAGTTTAGATGATCTTCAAGATAGGCTAAACAATAGAACATGTGTTAGTGCTGAGGAATTCACTACATTAATGGACCATAGAGAGCGCACTCACCATTTGTGTAAGATATACAATTTATTTTGTGTAATATTTATATAAAACTGACCCGACCCGATTAAATTCAAGCAATAAATTAAAGTATAAACAAAGTAATCAAGGAAATGTAAATTATAAAGATTTAATTCTTATGAATTAATATAATATTTGTAGAGCATGGAAGGTATAGAAAGAAAAATCTGCACAAGAAGTGAGATTTATTGAACTATTTTTTCTGAATAATAACTTTCAGATTGTACATTTATATCATGTATGAGCAATGTTTGTGTTATTTTTATGAGTAATTTAAATTTCCAAAAATGAAATATTTAAATCATTTCAGGTAATTACACACCAGAAGGTTCAATAAATGACCTTTGCCCTGGAACATACTACCTCAGTCAGGTTGACCATATGCATAGGAGGCAGTATCAAAGAAAACCACTTGTTGATTTTGAACAAATTCCATCGCCACTCAATGATGAAGCTATATTGGCTTCTCCACCCGCTAAGGTAAACATTCCAGTTAATATAACAGGAATAAAAACAATATACTGGGGGATTTTAAGGTGAGCTTGTGTCAACATGGAGCTAAACGCAACTGGAAGGAACTAGATGCACGAGAGCACTTATGTTAACTTTTGAGCAACTAAAAAAAATTTAAAAAAGTCTGGTTTTGGGAGAGTTTCCGGTTTTCAGAGAGTCTGGTATTGGGAGAGTTGACTGTATTGAAAATTTTGTTACTTATTCGTATCTTGTTTTCGAAGAAGTTCCAGTTTTAATTTGTTTTCATTTTTTATATCCATCTGTGATGAATAAAGGTGGCATGCCAAATTGTTTGTAATAATGAATTCTATAGTATTCAATAGTAAAGTAAAATAGATTAAACTTTTATTTTGTTTCAGAAACCGGTGCGAAACCATATCAAGAATGCAATGCTGGAGACAGACAACCAAATTGCAATTAAGTAATTAACTAAAACTGAGAGTAACTGCATACACTACACAACAGTTTTATTTGCAGAGTTACCAAAAAAAAGTAGCTAAACATTAGAAGTTGATGTCTTTTGATAGACACTCTAAAGCTCTGTCTAATTAATCCTTTTTTTTAATTATTTCGTTTTAATGTCGTGTAAAACTGTTCAAAAGTCATGGAATTTAGGCATGTGAATTAACTCTTGACCTGGGTAAATTTTATTTATTCAGTTCACAACCAACAGCGATGAAACCGCCACTAAAATTTGTTTAAACTTGCTGTACTTTATAGTATCAACTCTATCAAATTTGCGTGACAAAAAAATGTGATGTGCCCATATATGGACATGATGATGATGATGATCATATCAATACCATATTTGGGCATATTACTACCATATTTGGACACATCACATTTTTTTTCAAACTATTTAGAATAGTTTGCAGAAGTCTGGAAATTAGGTACATAAATGAGATTCATATGCTGTACGTCTCCTTTTACAGGGGAGTCATGTTAAGGGCTAACGCCATGAGAATACATAGATAGATATAATACTTTATTTTAATGAAAATGTGGTAGTACATGCAGATGAATTCTGAAAAAATTTGTTGTACTTTTTCTGCCATTCAGAAATAATTTGTAAATCATGAAGTCATGGCATTATTTACCCATTAGTAGTAAAAATGGTGCAAAAAAAAAACAGGTAGTAATATATATGTTTTGCAATTTTAATTTTGATTATTTTATTTGATTTTGATTATTTAAATACTGCAGTTTTATTAAATATTAGTATTTTATACTGTTTGTTTGGTGCTTGGAATAGTAGGACTAATACGAAAGTGTATCATTACCCAAAGTTAGCAAATAGTACTGATTGATTAAATTAGATTATTGAAACTTTGTATTTGATTATTAACAGTATACAGTGTTAGATATATAATATTTAGTATTCCTGTAAGAGCGCCATCAGCGCTTTGATTTCTGTTTTAACTGAAATATAGGTACATGTCATGTGTGCCAAATGTTTTTTAATATAAATATATTATACCGAATTACCATCTAGAACCTAGACTGAATAATATGTAAATTATGTTGTTAACTGGATATAATGCTGTTAGACTGAGGTGGAAATAATTAGTAGTAGTATAAGTAGAATAATAATAGAAAGTATAATGAATGAATATCAATAAATATTATAATTTAATGCTGTTTAATGTACTGTTTACTTTTTTTTTGTAAACAAAAATAGACCTACCATGTCAACATGTGTATACAGCAAAACCAGTACAACATTATTGAAATTTATTATTTATTCATTATACAATTACATTAAATATATAATATTCATAATATATGCTAGAAATACTATACTACTGTAATCCAAAAAGAACTCCATTTTGACATATATTACATCTAGCTGCTCCAAATCCTCGCTGTTTCTATACAAGCAGTGGCAGTAGATATCATTTGCAAGTGGTTTGAGGAGCTTGTAAGTGGCCAAGCATAATGGTTATGAGCGCTCATTGGCTAATCCCAGGTGCCCCGGAGTTTGTTGGCATTAAAATATGTCGAAAATTTGCCCAGTGGCCTCAGGCCTGTGCAAAAACATGTCATTAGTAAATTAATCACTCAAATCCAACACAATTTCATAAAATTATGCCTTAAGTACAAAATATGCCTTAGATAGAATATTCTACCGCTAACAATAGTATATAAGCATTTAAAAAAAGATAATTCTTGTTTATTTTGTGCCCTAAATTGTGTTGCATTATAATGACCTATTCAATAAATCATATTTTGTTTGTAATTGCATGTCGAGTTCACACTACTATAATGCAAAGACACTTTTTAATATCACTATGAAGTTGTTCAAATCCAATTAAATCACACTCCAAATAATATTATTGGCAACCAACTCAAAATGAATTTAGCAATTCCATAAACCACTAAACATTTGTTTAATTACTAGGCTAGTTAGAGTAGTAATAGTCTCTCGTTCAAAAATAAGGGCTTGTCATTTAATAACAAATTATTTAACTTCCTTCTGCAATCAGTTCTTCTCTTATTTCAGTCAAAATGTAACCTAAAAGATTCTGCCCTTTCCAATTCTTCTTGTCCAATGCCAATGGGTTTTTTAAGCCAAGTCCTATACCCCATACATGGTCTCGCGCACTTGCTTCTCCTAATGTTGTACCTCGCGTTTTTAGTAATTGTTCTTTCAAATCAGCATTCTGTGAGAACTAATAAGAGAAATAGAATGTAAAGTTACAGCATGGAGGAATTATGTTTACACTTATTTAAATATTTAAATATTTCCTCTGTAGTTAAGGGATAATATAGTGCTACAAAACAGTTTGTCATTTATTTTTTACACAACCAAGTACAAAACTAACTAGACATGTAACTCGTCACTTTGACGAGTTAGTTATCCGCACGACAAACGCCACGTGCACGTCATACGTTAGATTATTGCACACAGAAAAAAATTATGGCATTATGACCTGATCTGAAGAATATGATATGTTGTTAGTGCTGAATTCTGTCAATTTTGTGTCATATAGTATATACATGCAAACAGTATAATCTGTATACATGTTACATACAGTGTAGAATAGGTGAAATTACGGGACCCGCCATTTATTCAAATTTGTAACATGGCGACGGTATCGAGATGAAACACTAAGATAGCAATTTCGGAAGGAAATTATCTCAGCAACAACATATTAACGTGTAGAAGAAATTTGAATACGTTTAATATTGATGCGCGCTCTTTTAAATATAATGAACTATGATGCAAAAGATGAAAATACGACTTTTTTTATTTAACTGGCGATATGATGACGTCACAGCATCTGATTGGCAAAATGTTCACATGATTTCATATCTACAATCCAAGAGCTTCCAGAAAATGTTTTAATCGTGATTATCACATTTTATTTTGACGGGCTATTACAGATTAAAATTTACTGTAAAGATGAAATTAATGACCCACGTAATTTAAATTTTTAGGCATGATGACGTCATAAAAATTAAAATATTTTTATCTCATGCGAAAGATAGTTGATTGACCTAGACAATATTAAAATCTCAGAGAAAAAGAAATACGTATAAGCGTGATACGCTCCATTGAATGTGATGAGCAATAACGAAAGACAAAAAAATCCTATATTTTACATTCGTGTGGCCATATGATGACGTCACAACATCCAAGAGGTAAATGTTCTGCATGAATTCATATCTACAACATATCTGCTTACATATTAAGTTAAAAAAATTAGTGGTAATCGTTGATCCTGAGAAGCTATAAAAGATTCAAAATAGGCATAATTTTGACAACATTTTGTAACTTTTTCAACTAAAACGCGCGCAAATGGGCTAAATCAACGTGTTCGTATGACGTAATTTTAATTTGAAATGATGTCAATCTTTTTGAAAATGAGTAGGAAAGGCTGGAAAATCACAATTCAAGTGAAAAAAACATGATTTTCATGCTCTATGCGTACCGTACGCGTAATATTTTTTGCGCGCGCGGTAATTTTTGACATGCTTAAAATGACATGAAACGCGTAGAAAGTTGATTAGAAATTATTTTTGCGCATTTTGAAATTTTAAATGCGCGTGCGCGCGTAACTTTGTGTAAAACACGCAATTTTTTTCCAACAGAAAGTTAGCGCATGATATAAATTAAAATTTCACAAAGTGTCAATTAACAATCACTTTTAGTTTTTAATCTATGATCAATCATAACAAATCATAAATCGCGCGTAAGTCACGTTGCGCAACTCTGACGTCATTCAAAAATAGGAGGTGCACAACTTCACGTAAATGCCCACATGTTGTCAAAGTTATGAAATGTTATGTTTACACATGTTAGAGAAACGCTCTACACAAAAATGGAAGGAAAGAAATAAGAACTAGACATGTAACTCGTCACTTTGACGAGTTTGGTTATCCGCCGCGCAAGTGGTGCAACATTAACATTAAGAGGATAGGTTGAGGACAAAAGGAAGTGTTCACGTTGGCATTATGACCTGAACTGAAGAATATGATATGTTGTTATTGCTGAATTTTATTATTTAAATTCATATATAGTATACACAGTATAATCTGTATCCATATCACATACAGTGTAGAATAGGTGAAATTACGGGACCCGCTATTTATTGCAGTTTTTAACATGTTGACGGTTTTAAAATGAAACGCAAAGGTAGCAATTCCGAAAAGAAATTATCTCAGCAACAACGTATTAGCGTGTAGAAGAAATTTGAATACGTGAAATATTGATGCGCGCTCTTTTAAGTGTAATGAATTATGACGCAAAAGATGAAAATACGACCTTTTTTATTTAACTGGCCATATGATGACGTCACAACAGCCGATTGGCAACATTTTAACATAATTTCGTATCTACAATCCAATAGCTTCCAGAAAAAGTTTTAATCGTGATTATCACATTTTATTCTTACGAGCTATAACAGATTAAAATTTACAGTAAAGATGAAATTAATGCCACACGTGATTTAAATTTTTATGCATGATGACGTCAAAAAAATTAAAATATTTTTAACTCATGCGAAAGATAGTTGATTGACCTAGACAATATCAAAATCGGGGTGAAAATGGAAAACGGATAAGTGGAAATGCGCTCTATTCAATGTGATAAGCTGTGACGAAAGATACAAAAATCCTAAATTTTATATTCGCGTGGCCATACGATGACGTCACAATGTCCGGTTAGCCATATTAATACCTGATCCGATATCTACAACTCATCTACTTCCAGAATATGTCATCCACAAAAAGTTGACCGTCTAGTTTAGAAATTACGACTGTTTAAAAAAAGGCATATTTTAAACGAATTTTTTAAGCTTTTCATAAAAAACGCGCGCAAATTGTCCAATTCGACGTGCTCGTATGACGTATCTTTAATTCGAAATTGTTTAAAATTTGGTAAAATTACTAGAAAAGGCTGGAAAAATATAAATCACGCGAAAAAAATACGTTTTCAATGCTACGTGCGCACCGCACACGTAAAAATGTGCGCACGCGTGGGAATTTTTGACATGCTTAAAACGACATGAAACGCGTAGAAAGTTGATTATAAATTAATTTTGCGCATTTTGAAATTTTAAATGCGCGTGCGCGCGTAACTTTGTGTAAAACACGCAATTTTTTTTCAACAGAAAGTTAGCGCATGATATAAATTAAACTTTTGCAAAGTTTCAAGTTGAAATGTTATTTGGTTGTCGAGCTATGTTAAATACGACAAAATCGTTAAATCGCGCGTACGTCACGTTGCGCAATTGTAAACATCATGAAAAGCTTCGCTGCACATCTTCATGTGCATGAAAATATGTTGAAAAAGTTACAAAATGTTATGTTTGCAAGTTTTAGAGAAAAGCGTTCCACAAAAATCATACAGAAAGAAAGAAGAGAAACTAGACATGTAACTCGTCACTTTGACGAGTTTGGTTATCCGCCGCGCAAGTGGTGCAACATTAACATTAAGGAGATAGGTTGAGGACAAAAGGAAGTGTTCACGTTGGCATTATGACCTGAACTGAAGAATATGATATGTTGTTATTGCTGAATTTTATTATTTAAATTCATATATAGTATACACAGTATAATCTGTATCCATATCACATACAGCTCAGTGACATACAGTGTAGAATAGGTGAAATTACGGGACCCGCTTTTTATTGCAATTTTTAACATGTTGACGGTTTTAAAATGAAACGCGAAGGTAGCAATTCCGAAAGGAAATTATCTCAGCAACAACGTATTAGCGTGTAGAAGAAATTTGAATACGTGAAATATTGATGCGCGCTCTTTTAAATGTAATGAATTATGACGCAAAAGATGAAAATACGACCTTTTTTATTTAACTGGCCATATGATGACGTCACAACATCCGATGGGCAACATTTTTACATAATTTCGTATCTACAATCCAATAGCTTCCAGAAAAAGCTTTAATCGTGATTATCACATTTTATTCTTACGAGCTATAACAGATTAAAATTTACTGTAAAGATGAAATTGATGCCACACGTGATTTAAATATTTAGGCATGATGACGTCAAAAAAATTAAAATATTTTTAACTCATGCGAAAGATAGTTGATTGACCTAGACAATATCAAAATCGGGGTGAAAATGGAAAACGAATAAGTGGAGATGCGCTCTATTCAATGTGATGAGCTATGACGAAAGATACAAAAATCCTAAATTTTATATTCGCGTGGCCATACGATGACGTCACAATGTCCGGTTAGCCATATTAATACCTGATCCGATACCTACAACTCATCTACTTCCAGAATATGTCATCCACAAAAAGTTGACCGTCTAGTTTAGAAATTACAACTGTTTAAAAAAAGGCATATTTTAAACGAATTTTTTAACCTTTTCATAAAAAACGCGCGCAAATTGTCCAATTCGACGTGCTCGTATGACGTATCTTTAAGTCGAAATTGTTTAAAATTTGGTAAAATTACTAGAAAAGGCTGGAAAAACATAAATCACGCGAAAAAAATACGTTTTCAATGCTACGTGCGCACCGCACACGTAAAAATGTGCGCACGCGTGGGAATTTTTGACATGCTTAAAACGACATGAAACGCGTAGAAAGTTGATTATAAATTAATTTTGCGCATTTTGAAATTTTAAATGCGCGTGCGCGCGTAACTTTGTGTAAAACACGCAATTTTTTTTCAACAGAAAGTTAGCGCATGATATAAATTAAACTTTTGCAAAGTTTCACTTTAAAATGTTATTTGGTTTTCGACATATGTTAAATACGAGAAAATTGTTAAATCGCGCGTACGTCACGTTGCGCAATTGTAAACATCATGAAAAGCTTCGCTTGACGACGTTACATAAATGTCAAAATGTTAACATAGTTAACAAAATGTTATGTTTGCAAGTTTTAGAGAAAAGCGTTACACAAAAATCATACAGAAAGAAAGAAGATTAAGACTAGACATGTAACTCGTCACTTTGACGAGTTTGGTTATCCGCCGCGCAAGTGGTGCAACATTAACATTAAGGAGATAGGTTGAGGACAAAAGGAAGTGTTCACGTTGGCATTATGACCTGAACTGAAGAATATGATATGTTGTTATTGCTGAATTTTATTATTTAAATTCATATATAGTATACACAGTATAATCTGTATCCATATCACATACAGCTCAGTGACATACAGTGTAGAATAGGTGAAATTACGGGACCCGCTTTTTATTGCAATTTTTAACATGTTGACGGTTTTAAAATGAAACGCGAAGGTAGCAATTCCGAAAGGAAATTATCTCAGCAACAACGTATTAGCGTGTAGAAGAAATTTGAATACGTGAAATATTGATGCGCGCTTTTTTAAATGTAATGAATTATGACGCAAAAGATGAAAATACGACCTTTTTTATTTAACTGGCCATATGATGACGTCACAACATCCGATGGGCAACATTTTTACATAATTTCGTATCTACAATCCAATAGCTTCCAGAAAAAGTTTTAATCGTGATTATCACATTTTATTCTTACGAGCTATAACAGATTAAAATTTACTGTAAAGATGAAATTGATGCCACACGTGATTTAAATATTTAGGCATGATGACGTCAAAAAAATTAAAATATTTTTAACTCATGCGAAAGATAGTTGATTGACCTAGACAATATCAAAATCGGGGTGAAAATGGAAAACGAATAAGTGGAGATGCGCTCTATTCAATGTGATGAGCTATGACGAAAGATACAAAAATCCTAAATTTTATATTCGCGTGGCCATACGATGACGTCACAATGTCCGGTTAGCCATATTAATACCTGATCCGATACCTACAACTCATCTACTTCCAGAATATGTCATCCACAAAAAGTTGACCGTCTAGTTTAGAAATTACAACTGTTTAAAAAAAGGCATATTTTAAACGAATTTTTTAACCTTTTCATAAAAAACGCGCGCAAATTGTCCAATTCGACGTGCTCGTATGACGTATCTTTAAGTCGAAATTGTTTAAAATTTGGTAAAATTACTAGAAAAGGCTGGAAAAACATAAATCACGCGAAAAAAATACGTTTTCAATGCTACGTGCGCACCGCACACGTAAAAATGTGCGCACACGTGGGAATTTTTGACATGCTTAAAACGACATGAAACGCGTAGAAAGTTGATTATAAATTAATTTTGCGCATTTTGAAATTTTAAATGCGCGTGCGCGCGTAACTTTGTGTAAAACACGCAATTTTTTTTCAACAGAAAGTTAGCGCATGATATAAATTAAACTTTTGCAAAGTTTCACTTTAAAATGTTATTTGGTTTTCGACATATGTTAAATACGAGAAAATCGTTAAATCGCGCGTACGTCACGTTGCGCAATTGTAAACATCATGAAAAGCTTCGCTTGACGACGTTACATAAATGTCAAAATGTTAACATAGTTAACAAAATGTTATGTTTGCAAGTTTTAGAGAAAAGCGTTACACAAAAATCATACAGAAAGAAAGAAGATTAAGAAAAAGATGTTGATGATTTCGTACAATCACAAGAGGTTATCCTGCAACTTCGTTGCGGATAACCAACTAGACATGTAACTCGTCACTTTGACGAGTTTGGTTATCCGCCGCGCAAGTGGTGCAACATTAACATTAAGGGGATAGGTTGAGGACAAAAGGAAGTGTTCACGTTGGCATTATGACCTGAACTGAAGAATATGATATGTTGTTATTGCTGAATTTTATTATTTAAATTCATATATAGTATACACAGTCTAATCTGTATCCATATCACATACAGTGTAGAATAGGTGAAATTACGGGACCCGCTATTTATTGCAATTTTTAACATGTTGACGATTTTAAAATGAAACGCGAAAGTAGCAATTCCGAAAGGAAATTATCTCAGCAACAACGTATTAGCGTGTAGAAGAAATTTGAATACGTGAAATATTGATGCGCGCTCTTTTAAATGTAATGAATTATGACGCAAAAGATGAAAATATGACCTTTTTTATTTAACTGGCCATATGATGACGTCACAACATCCGATTGGCAACATTTTAACATAATTTTGTATCTACAATCCAATAGCTTCCAGAAAAAGTTTTAATCGTGATTATCACATTTTATTCTTACGAGCTATAACAGATTAAAATTTACTGTAAAGATGAAATTGATGCCACACGTGATTTCAATTTTTAGGCATGATGACGTCATAAAAATTAAAATATTTTTCACTCATGCGAAAGATAGTTGATTGACCTAGACAATATCAAAATCGGGGTGAAAATGGAAAACGGATAAGTGGAGATGCGCTCTATTCAATGTGATGAGCTATGACGAAAGATACAAAAATCCTAAATTTTATATTCGCGTGGCCATACGATGACGTCACAATGTCCGGTTAGCCATATTAATACCTGATCCGATATCTACAACTCATCTACTTCCAGAATATGCCATCCACAAAAAGTTGACCGTCTAGTTTAGAAATTACGACTGTTTAAAAAAAGGCATATTTTAAACGAATTTTTTAACCTTTTCATAAAAAACGCGCGCAATTTGTCCAATTCGACGTGCTCGTATGACGTATCTTTAAGTCGAAATTGTTAAAAATTTGGTTAAATTACATAAAAAGGCTGGAAAAACATAAATCACGCGAAAAAAATACGTTTTCAATGCTACGTGCGCACCGCTCACGTAAAAATGTGCGCACGCGTGGGAATTTTTGACATGTTTAAAACGACATGAAACGCGTAGAAAGTTGATTATAAATTAGTTTCGCGCATTTTGAAATTTTAAATGCGCGTGCGCGCGTAAGTTTGTGTAAAACACGCAATTTTTTTTCAACAGAAAGTTAGCGCATGATATAAATTAAACTTTTGCAAAGTTTCAAGTTGAAATGTTATTTGGTTTTCGACATATGTTAAATACGAGAAAATCGTTAAATCGCGCGTACGTCACGTTGCGCAATTGTAAACATCATGAAAAGCTTCGCTTGACGACGTTACATAAATGTCAAAATGTTAACATAGTTAACAAAATGTTATGTTTGCAAGTTTCAGAGAAAAGCGTTACACAAAAATCATACAGAAAGAAAGAAGAAGAACTAGATCTAAACTCGTCACTTGAGGACGAGTTTGGTTATCCGCCCGCAACAAAACGTATCTTGCGTATTAAAGTACTTCTCAGTTATGACTTTTCCAAAAAAGGGTAGCCTATTCAAAATTAAAACTGCCATTTCAGTGTAATAACCAAATAAATCCTTTTAATTAATTGTTTTCCCGTGATGGGATTCGAACCCGGTACATCTGATAGCAAAGTCGGTTGCACTACACATCGAGCCATATGAGCACCTGCTGAAAAAAATCCGAAGGAAGAGTCCTCGTTCATTCGGTATGTCGTGAACCCCCCCTCGATGCAAGTTGATTATTACATAATGAACTTAAATCATAATTTTTACTATGATGAAATCTTCACAAATTTTAAACAGTTACATATTATGAAAGTGCATACTTTCTAGTTTTATATATTAACATGTAAAGAAAAAAGATAAGCGTTATGTTTATTGTTTTGCTCTTTGAATATGTTTATGTTTGTTTGATGATAATTATTTCAAAAATTACATTTAATATGCAAATAATGTAGCCTTCAAACACTTTTTAACATTCAAGACTATAATAAATCACACCTATGATTTATACACTGCAAGAAAATAATATAAAAAATGGGGGTAACCTTACATTCTGATGAACTGTTTCATTTTTAAAAGTAGACATATTTTGGAACATTTTCACAATTTGTTGACGTTTTCGTGCGCAACCTGTCATGTTTAACGTGCTCGTAGAACGCCATTTCAAGTTGAAAAGTTAATAAAATAACGTAAAATTGTTAACCGAAGACTTAAAAACACAAATCGTGTAAAAGAAATGCTCAAACGTATTCCCTGCGCCGTGCGCGCGTAAAAATGTGCGCACCAGTGGCAATTTTTTAAACGCTTAAAATGACCTGAATCGTGCTCTAATTTAATCAGAAATTGATTTGAAGCATTTTAAAATTTCAAACGCCATTGACGCGCGCACTTTCTAATGTTACAAATTGCGGTAGCGTTAAAAGTTAACTATTGATGTGAAGCAAACGTGGCTGAAAATGACGTTAAAAAATATTCATTTGTTTCGAAGTTATAACCAATTTAAGATTTTCAGAAAATCACGCGTAACTTACGCTACGCGGCTCTGACATCGTCAAAAAGCTTAGCTGGAAAACTTCAGTAAAATGTCTAAATGCTGAACAAGTTACAACATATTATGTTTACACGTTGAAGAGAAACAGCGTGCACAAAATAAGAAGAGTAAAATATTTCAAACGCAATTTACGCGAAAACTTTCTAATCTCCAAAAATTTGTTAAACATTCTAAAAGTTAGCCATTGATGTGAAGAAAACGTGGCTGAAAATTTCGTTAAAAAATATTTATCGGTTTCGAAGTTATGACCGATTTAAGATTTTCAGAAAATCGCGCGTAACTTACGCTACGCGGATCTGACATTGTCAAAAAGCTTGGCAGTACATCTTCAGTTAAATGTCTATATGTTGACGAAGTTACAACATGTTATGTCAACACGTTAAAGAGAAAACGCGTGCACAAAATCCGAGAAAGAAAGAAGAATAATAAAAAAAAAAAGTAACACTACAATAACAAAGGTTATCCGCTTGAGGCGGATAACCAATAAAAAGTTGATGATGATGATGATGATGATGATGATTTCGTACAATCACAAGAGGTTATCCTGCAACTTCGTTGCGGATAACCAACTAGACATGTAACTCGTCACTTTGACGAGTTAGTTATCCGCATGAAAAACGCCCCGCGCACGTCATACGTTGAAAGTTTGCGCACGAAAAAAGATTATGGCATTATGACCTGAACTGAAGAATGTCATATGCTGTTAGTGCTGAATTCTGTCAATTTTGTGTCATATACAGTATGAACAGTATAATCTGTATGCGTATTACATACAGTGTAGAATAGGTGAAATTACGGGACCCCCCATTTATTCCTATTTTTAACATGGCGGCGGTATCAAAATGAAACACTAAGATAGCAATTTTGAAAGCAAATGATCTCATCAACAACATATTACCGTGTAGAAGAAATTTGAATACGTCAAATATAGATACGCGGTCTTTTAAATGTGATGAACTATGACGCAAATTATGAAAATACGACTTTTTATATTCAACTGGCCATATGATGACGTCACAACATCTGATTGGCAAAATGTTTACATGAATTCGTATCTACAATCCAATAGCTTCCATAAAACGTTTTGATCATGATTATCACTTTTTATTCTGATGAGCTATAACAGATTGAAATTTACTGTAAAGATGAAAATAAGTGACCCACGTTATTTACATTTTTAGACATGATGGCGTCATAAAAATTAAAATATTTTTAACTCATGCGAAAGATAGGTGATTGATCTAGACAATGTCAAAATCGGGGTGAAAATTGAAAACGGATAAGTAGAGATGTGCTCTATTAACTGTGATGAGCTATGACGAAAGATACAAAAATCCTATATTTTATATTCGCGTGGCCATACGATGACGTCACAATGTCCGGTTAGCCATATTATTACATGATCCGATATCTACACCTCATCAACTTCAAGAATATGTCATCCACAAAAAGTTGACCGTCCAGTTTAGAAATTACGACTGTTTAAAAAAAGGCATATATTTGACAAATTTTAACGAATTTTTTAACTTTTTCATCAAAAACCCACGTAAATTATCCAATTCGACGTGCACGTATGACGTAATTTTAAGTCAAAATCGTTTAAAAGTTGGTAAAATTACTACAAAAGGCTGGAAAAACATAAATTACGTGAAAAAAATTGTTTTCAACGCTACGTGCGCACGGCGCGCGTAAAAAAATGCGCGCGCGTGGGAATTTTTTACCTGCTTAAAATGACATGAAACGCGTACAAAGTGGATTAGAAATTGATTTTTCGCGTTTTGAAATTTAAAACGCGCGTGCGCGCGTAACTTCGTGTAAAACATGCCATTTTTTTTACACAGTCAATTAGCGCAAGATATAACTTAAACTTTTGTTAAGTTTCAATTTAAATTGTTATATGGTTTTCGATATATGTTAAATACGCGAAATTCGTTAAAACGCGCGTAAGTCATGTTGTGCAATTCTGACGTCATTCAAAAATAGAAAAGCACAACTTCAGGTGAATACCCATATGTTGACAAAGTTATGAAATGTTAACTGTACACGTTTTTGAGATATGCTCTGCACAAAAATGACAGAAAGAAAGAATAATACAGAAAAAAAAAAAAGATGATGAAACAGGACAGTTACAAGGAGTTATCCGCTGAGTGCGGATAACTAAAAAAGATGTTGATGATTTCGTACAATCACAAGAGGTTATCCTGCAACTTCGTTGCGGATAACCAACTAGACATGTAACTCGTCACTTTGACGAGTTTGGTTATCCGCCGCGCAAGTGGTGCAACATTAACATTAAGGGGATAGGTTGAGGACAAAAGGAAGTGTTCACGTTGGCATTATGACCTGAACTGAAGAATATGATATGTTGTTATTGCTGAATTTTATTATTTAAATTCATATATAGTATACACAGTATAATCTGTATCCATATCACATACAGTGTAGAATAGGTGAAATTACGGGACCCGCTATTTATTGCAATTTTTAACATGTTGACGGTTTTAAAATGAAACGCGAAGGTAGCAATTCCGAAAGGAAATTATCTCAGCAACAACGTATTAGCGTGTAGAAGAAATTTGAATACGTGAAATATTGATGCGCGCTCTTTTAAATGTAATGAATTATGACGCAAAAGATGAAAATACGACCTTTTTTATATAACTGGCCATATGATGACGTCACAACATCCGATTGGCAACATTTTTACATAATTTCGTATCTACAATCCAATAGCTTCCAGAAAAAGTTTTAATCGTGATTATCACATTTTATTCTTATGAGCTATAACAGATTAAAATTTACTGTAAAGATGAAATTAATGCCACACGTGATTTAAATTTTTAGGCATGATGACGTCAAAAAAATTAAAATATTTTTAACTCCTGCGAAAGATACTTGATTGACCTAGACAATATCAAAATCGGGGTGAAAATGGAAAACGGATAAGTGGAGATGCGCTCTATTCAATGTGATGAGCTATGACGAAAGGTACAAAAATCCTAAATTTTATATTCGCGTGGCCATACGATGACGTCACAATGTCCGGTTAGCCATATTAATACCTGATCCGATATCTACAACTCATCTACTTCCAGAATATGCCATCCACAAAAAGTTGACCGTCTAGTTTAGAAATTACGACTGTTTAAAAAAAGGCATATTTTAAACAAATTTTTTAACCTTTTCATAAAAAACGCGCGCAAATTGTCCAATTCGACGTGCTCGTATGACGTATCTTTAAGTCGAAATTGTTTAAAATTTGGTAAAATTACTAGAAAAGGCTGGAAAAATATAAATCACGCGAAAAAAATACGTTTTCAATGCTACGTGCGCACCGCACACGTAAAAATGTGCGCACGCGTGGGAATTTTTGACATGCTTAAAACGACATGAATCGCGTAGAAAGTTGATTATAAATTAATTTTGCGCATTTTGAAATTTTAAATGCGCGTGCGCGCGTAACTTTGTGTAAAACACGCAATTTTTTTTCAACAGAAAGTTAGCGCATGATATAAATTAAACTTTTGCAAAGTTTCAAGTTGAAATGTTATTTGGTTGTCGAGCTATGTTAAATACGACAAAATCGTTAAATCGCGCGTAAGTCACGTTGCGCAATTGTAAACATCATGAAAAGCTTCGCTGCACATCTTCATGTGCATGGCGATATGTTGAGAAAGTTACAAAATGTTATGTTTGCAAGTTTTAGAGAAAAGCGATCCACAAAAATCATACAGAAAGAAAGAAGACAAACTAGACATGTAACTCGTCACTTTGACGAGTTTGGTTATCCGCCGCGCAAGTGGTGCAACATTAACATTAAGGGGATAGGTTGAGGACAAAAGGAAGTGTTCACGTTGGCATTATGACCTGAACTGAAGAATATGATATGTTGTTATTGCTGAATTTTATTATTTAAATTCATATATAGTATACACAGTATAATCTGTATCCATATCACTTACAGTGTAGAATAGGTGAAATTACGGGACCCGTTATTTATTGCAATTTTTAACATGTTGACGGTTTTAAAATGAAACGCAAAGGTAGCAATTCCGAAAGGAAATTATCTCAGCAACAACGTATTTGCGTGTAGAAGAAATTTGAATACGTGAAATATTGATGCGCTTTTTTAACTGTAATGAATTATGACGCAAAAGATGAAAATACGACCTTTTTTATTTAACTGGCCATATGATGACGTCACAACATTTGATTGGCAACATTTTTACATAATTTCGTATCTACAATCCAATAGCTTCCAGAAAAAGTTTTAATCGTGATTATCACATTTTATTTTTACGAGCTATAACAGATTAAAATTTACTGTAAAGATGAAATTGATGCCACACGTGATTTAAATTTTTAGGCATGATGACGTCAAAAAAATTAAAATATTTTTAACTCATGCGAAAGATAGTTGATTGACCTAGACAATATCAAAATCGGGGTGAAAATGGAAAACGGATAAGTGGAGATGCGCTCTATTCAATGTGATGAGCTATGACGAAAGATACAAAAATCCTAAATTTTATATTCGCGTGGCCATACGATGACGTCACAATGTCCGGTTAGCCATATTAATACCTGATCCGATATCTACAACTCATCTACTTCCAGAATATGCCATCCACAAAAAGTTGACCGTCTAGTTTAGAAATTACGACTGTTTAAAAAAAGGCATATTTTAAACGAATTTTTTAACCTTTTCATAAAAAACGCGCGCAAATTGTCCAATTCGACGTGCTCGTATGACGTATCTTTAAGTCGAAATTGTTAAAAATTTGGTAAAATTACATGAAAAGGCTGGAAAAACATAAATCACGCGAAAAAAATACGTTTTCAATGCTACGTGCGCACCGCACACGTAAAAATGTGCGCACGCGTGGGAATTTTTGACATGCTTAAAACGACATGAAACGCGTAGAAAGTTGATTATAAATTAATTTCGCGCATTTTGAAATTTTAAATGCGCGTGCGCGCGTAACTTTGTGTAAAACACGCAATTTTTTCTCAACAGAAAGTTAGCGCATGATATAAATTAAACTTTTGCAAAGTTTCACTTTAAAATGTTATTTGGTTTTCGACATATGTTAAATACGAGAAAATCGTTAAATCGCGCGTACGTCACGTTGCGCAATTGTAAACATCATGAAAAGCTTCGCTTGACGACGTTACATAAATGTCAAAATGTTAACATAGCTAACAAAATGTTATGTTTGCAAGTTTCAGAGAAAAGCGTTACACAAAAATCATACAGAAAGAAAGAAGAAGAATAAAAAGTTGATGATGATGATGATGATGATGATGATTTCGTACAATCACAAGAGGTTATCCTGCAACTTCGTTGCGGATAACCAACTAGACATGTAACTCGTCACTTTGACGAATTAGTTATCCGCACGACAAACGCCACGTGCACGTCATACGTTAGAATATTGCACACAGAAAAAAATTATGGCATTATGACCTGATCTGAAGAATATGATATGTTGTTAGTGCTGAATTCTGTCAATTTTGTGTCATATAGTATATACATGCAAACAGTATAATCTGTATACATGTTACATACAGTGTAGAATAGGTGAAATTACGGGACCCGCCATTTATTCAAATTTGTAACATGGCGACGGTATCAAGATGAAACACTAAGATATAGCAATTTCGGAAGCAAATTATCTCAGCAACAACATATTAACGTGTAGAAGAAATTTGAATACGTTTAATATTGATGCGCGCTCTTTTAAATATAATGAACTATGATGCAAAAGATGAAAATACGACTTTTTTTATTTAACTTGCAATATGATGACGTCACAGCATCTGATTGGCAAAATGTTCACATGATTTAATATCTACAATCCAAGAGCTTCCAGAAAATGTTTTAATCATGATTATCACATTTTATTTTGACGGGCTATTACAGATTAAAATTTACTGTAAAGATGAAATTAATGACCCACGTAATTAAAATTTTTAGGCATGATGACGTCATAAAAATTAAAATATTTTTATCTCATGCGAAAGATAGTTGATTGACCTAGACAATATTAAAATCTCGGAGAAAAAGAAATACATATAAGCGTGATGCGCTCCATTGAATGTGATGAGCAATAACGAAAGACAAAAAAATCCTATATTTTACATTCGTGTGGCCATATGATGACGTCACAACATCCGTGAGGTAAAAATTCTGCATGAATTCATATCTACAACATATCTGCTTACATATTAAGTTAAAAAAATTAGGGGTAATCGTTGATCCTGAGAAGCTATAAAACATTCAAAATAGGCATAATTTTGACAACATTTTGTAACTTTTTCAACTAAAACGCGCGCAAATGGGCTAAATCAACGTGTTCGTATGACGTAATTTTAATTTGAAATGATGTCAATCTTTTTGAAAATGACTAGGAAAGGCTGGAAAATCACAATTCAAGAGAAAAAAACATGATTTTCATGCTCTATGCGCACCGTGCGCGTAATATTTTTCGCGCGCGCGGTAATTTTGTACATGCTTAAAATGACATGAAACGCGTAGAAAGTTGATTAGAAATTATTTTTGCGCATTTTGAAATTTTAAATGCGCGTGCGCGCGTAACTTTGTGTAAAACACGCAATTTTTTTCCAACAGAAAGTTAGCGCATGATATAAATTAAACTTTCACAAAGTGTCAATTAAAAATCACTTTTAGTTTTTAATCTATGATCAATCATAAAAAATCATAAAATCGCGCGTAAGTCACGTTGCGCAACTCTGACGTAATTCAAAAATAGGAGGTGCACAACTTCACGTAAATGCCCACAGGTTGTCAAAGTTATAAAATGTTATGTTTACACATTTTAGAGAAACGCTCTACACAAAAATAGCGAGAAAGAAAGAAGAATAATACAGAAAAAAATATTGATCCCATACAATAACAAGGAGTTATCCGCCAAGTGCGGATAACTAATAAAAAGTTGATGTTGATGATTTCGTACAATCACAAGAGGTTATCCTGCAACTTCGTTGCGGATAACCAACTAGACATGTAACTCGTCACTTTGACGAGTTTGGTTATCCGCCGTGCAAGTGGTGCAACATTAACATTAAGGGGATAGGTTGAGGACAAAAGGAAGTGTTCACGTTGGCATTATGACCTGAACTGAAGAATATGATATGTTGTTATTGCTGAATTTTATTATTTAAATTCATATATAGTATACACAGTATAATCTGTATCCATATCACATACAGTGTAGAATAGGTGAAATTACGGGACCCGCTATTTATTGCAATTTTTTAACATGTTGACGGTTTTAAAATGAAACGCGAAGGTAGCAATTCCGAAAGGAAATTATCTCAGCAACAACGTATTAGCGTGTAGAAGAAATTTGAATACGTGAAATATTGATGCGCGCTCTTTTAAATGTAATGAATTATGACGCAAAAGATGAAAATACGACCTTTTTTATTTAACTGGCCATATGATGACGTCACAACATCCGATTGGCAAAATTTTTACATAATTTCGTATCTACAATCCAATAGCTTCCAGACAAAGTTTTAATCGTGATTATCACATTTTATTCTTACGAGCTATAACAGATTAAAATTTACTGTAAAGATGAAATTAATGCCACACGTGATTTAAATTTTTAGGCACGATGACGTTAAAAAAATTAAAATATTTTTAACTCATGCGAAAGATAGTTGATTGACCTACACAATATCAAAATCGGGGTGAAAATGGAAAACGGATAAGTGGAGATGCGCTCTATTCAATGTGATGAGCTATGACGAAAGATACAAAAATCCTAAATTTTATATTCACGTGGCCATACGATGACGTCACAATGTCCGGTTAGCCATAAAAATACATGATCCGATATCTACAACTCATCAACTTCCAGAATTTGTCATTCACAAAAAGTTGATCGTGTAGTTTAGAAATTATGACTGTTTAAAAAAAGGCATAATTTTGACAAATTTTTGAACTTTTTCATCAAAAACGCGCGCAAATTGTCCAATTCGACGTGCTCGTATGACGTAACTTTAAGTCGAAATTGTTTAAAAGTTGGTAAAATTACTAGAAAAGGCTGGACAAATATAAATCATGCGAAAAAAATATGTTTTTAATGCTACGTGCGCACCACACACGTAAAAATTTGCGCACGCGTGGGAATTTTTGACATGCTTAAAATGACATGAAACTCGTAGAAAATTGAATAGAAATTAATTTTGCGCATTTTAAAATTTTAAATGCGCGTGCACGCGTAACTTTGTGTAAAACACGCAATTTTTTTTCACAGGAAGTTAGCGCATGACACAAATTAAACTTTTGCAAAGTTTCAGTTTAAAATCTTTTATGGTTTTCGATCTATGTTAAATACGCGAAATTCATAAATCGCACGTAAGTCACATTGCACAACTCTGACGTCATTAAAAAATAGGAGGTGCACAAGTTCACGTAAATGCCCACATGTTGTCAAAGTTATGAAATGTTATGTTTACACATTTTAGAGAAACGCTCTACACAAAAATAGCGAGAAAGAAAGAAGAATAATACAGAAAAAAATATTGATCCCATACAATAACAAGGAGTTATCCGCCAAGTGCGGATAACTAAATAGTCACAATACTGATATTGTATAAAATAACTGTCTCTTTCCGTATACCATCCCATACGAAAACTCACCTAAAAAAGGGCGTAGACAGTGATAAATTGTGTATAAAATGCAATGAGACAAAATACCTTTGCTTTAACGCCTTTTTTGACTATTTCACGTTTATTTTTGTTCCATA